>NW_015172568.1:216733-224550 GCF_001447785.1 Gekko japonicus
AAATCTCTCTAAAAAGAAAATAAGAGGAACCATTGTCTATATGTTGAAAAACATGCTTAAGAAAAAGAAATTCTGCTCCCCATAACAATATTTGTCCTTCCCTCCCAGGGCTGCTTTTAGAGGAGATCTGATTCTTTTCTCATCTTGCCTTCACCCTGTTTGTACACGTGTATGATTTTCAGCCTAAGTGTGCATATGTTGGGTTTCTTACATTTAGGGCAACCTCCCTTCACATTTGCCTCTGTTCCCCTTCCCCCATCCTGCTTTCTGCCGTGTTTCCATTGGCTGCAAGTAGGACATTCCCCTTTTCCCATGCCGGGCTCATGCTCAACACCTGGAATGGCACTGGCAATCACTGCTCTGAGAATACTGAACTGGAGCCCTCACCAAACCAATGAGTCAGCCATGTGACTAGGAGAAACATTGTGCACAGAAACACCAATTAGGCTGAAAAGTACGCAGACGGAGAGTGATTTCAGCAAAGCGTACTTTATTCAGTCAGGAACAAGACAGCTTTGGCCGGCTCACAGGCCGGCTTATATTCCCCAAGAAACCACCACCCAAAACACCCCCCCCCCACTTCCCAATAGGTTATTTACAGTGGCCGAGAGTCCCATTGGCTTCTCGGCCAGGAACCTAGCCCCCTGGTTGGAGCGGGCTAGGATCCGCATGGTCCATTGTCTCTTGGAGAGAAGCTCTACGGTTGTCCCTGGACATGTCTGGACTTGTCGGGACTTCTCAGGACTTGATACACTGCACAGGCACAATGCTGTGTGGCACTAACATAGGCACTAAGTGGCTGATCTACCATTTAGGTATGTTACCTGTTGAGCACATGTCACTGTCCCTCCCTTACCACTAATCACCCTGAGGAACAGAATCAAAACTATAGTTTGGGAAACTGGAAACTGGAAGCAGAGTTCCGGCACAGACATTGCTGCACAGCCCGTTAACACTGCCAGAAATGTCTAGTCAGTCGGGGTCCAAAAGCCGTAGGAAATGAGATTCAGATTAGTCACCCTTTGGGATTAACAAAAGGGGGGCAACGCTTGGCTCCGATTTTGATTAGCTGTTATCCAAATGCATGTCTTTCAGTTCGAAGAACTTGATTAGAATCCCTATCCTAAACCAAGCAACTATTTTTATTTATTTATTTTATCGGATTTATATCCTGCCCTCCCCGCATAGCAGGCCCAGGGCGGGTTCCATATAACATAATAACTGATATACGAAGAATTAAAAACAGTTAAAACCACAATAAAACACAACAACATTCCTCTGGTACAAATCATAGTTAAAGCCTCACAGATGCAATCTATTTCACATTTGGGTCCTTAGATGGTAATGCAGATCTGACCCGCTGAGGGGAGGCCCGGTAGAGAGGGGGGACGCCTGCCACCCTAACTAAAAGCCTGGCAGAAGAGCTCTGCCAGCCAGTGTTGAGACCTGCTGTATTAACCCTCCTCTGCCATATCTGTACCTCTAGGACTGTGTCAGTTGGCCTTGTTACAAAATTGTATTCACAGCAGAATGCCTGTGGCTAGAAAGGCTCCGAGGCTCTGGGACTTTACTCCATCAGTCATGCCTGCCCTCATGTGGAATTATGCAGATCCTAAAATGCTTTGTGCGGAATGGGTGCCTTTTTCGGTTAACGCAGGAAGAGAAGGGGCCAGATTCACATGTGCACAGAAAGTGCCTTTCAGTCCTTGCCTTGATATTCATGTGCAGAGGTGAAAAACAGAGAGGCAGTTTTACATACACTGGTACTAAGTTTCTGAATCCATTTTTTCTGGCCATGCAGGAAGGATGATTCACTTCTGTATTTCAGGCTCTCCCTGCTTTAACAGGTGTACCTAGAAACAAGTTACACCTGTTAGAAGCAAAGGCATTTTTATTCTTTTCTCTTTCATTCCCCATTACTGTACAGTTTTAAGACGACATATGGTATTTGCAAAACAAAACATCCTAAAATAAACATATGCCATTCGATCACAATCCTTCTCATCCACATTTGTCCTGAATGTATCGATTAATCTAGTGATTAAACCAATTTTACCCTACAGCCTGCATTAATTAATCCAGCAATCAAACAAATGAAAGTCCTCTTGGCTGTACAGGGGGATTCCACAGACATGTGCCAACTTAATCTGAGTCTGCAATCCGTGCCATTGTTGCTCACAAAGCCCCCATGGATTATGCATATGACCTTCCCATTCAGGTTTTCTATGGGATCATAAAATGCTACCTTCAGCAAGAGGAAGATGAAATTAATACTAATTCTCCCATCAGAAGATTCAGAAAGTCCTAAGCACTTAATTGCCACACAGATTTTGGGTTTGGAAATGCAAAAGAGGCACATACCAGTTAGCATTTATCTTCTGATTGCCGTCATTCTGAATAACAAACCTTGTCACCCTTCACAGAGAACAGAAAGGCAAGATGGCATCTAAGATGACACTATCAAAAACATACCTGCAAATGAAAGCTGGAGAAAGGGTCTATTTTTAAAAAATAAAGAATATAGTTTCCATGAATGAAAATTCAATATTCCCTGGGGGTTCGGAATTAAATGCAGACTATAATAATTACTCTAATTACGTCTGTTGTGATTCTACCTTTCAGTCTACATGAAACAAACATATAACAATTAGTTACACTTTCATTTAATTAATGAGCTTTAGGAGAGCCAGCTATTATTATTTCAGTTGCATTCTAATTCTTTTTGAATGGGCCAAAGATAAAATTGTTTGTTTTAATTTGACAATAAACATGTCACTAGCATCACGTAACACCATATTTATTTGTCCCCCCAGAGACTAAAGTTTTCTCTTCATTCATAGAACAAAAAACCCAGTATAAACTGCAAGTGTTTATTTTCTTCATGTTTCCTTTCTTGTATGACCTTGGATGGACTCTGCATGAGAGCTCTCAAGCTCTGCTCACTCTTTGGTTTCTTCCCAGAAGCAATTTGGAGTCCAGTTTGGAGTCAATGGAACCTACATTTCAGTAAAATGTGTGTGTGCATGCACATACCTTTAAGCATTTAATGTCATTGCTTAATTGGCTGCTAAGTTGTGGATGGTGTTTTCTTAAGACAGCGCTGTTTTGTTTTCTAAACTGAAACTGGAGGCACAGTTCCCCTTGACTCCCAGAAAGATTTAACTACCTGTTCTCATAAAAGTCCACCTGAAATGTTCCTGTGAACTTAGCTTCTGGGTGTGCCTCTTTTTCTGAAGACAAATATCTCTGCTGCATTTCTGCACTGGGAACAAATGAATGATACTTAGGGCCAAACAAGATGTGATGGGTTGTCCACCAGTGTTCACTTCTGACCTGTGGATGCTGCCACTGTTCTAAAGTGATTTTAAAATGCTGTGAGGGTCTGATCCTGATTGGGCCTACAGCATGGTGGTCTGAGGGCACTTTTATCTCCCCTGCACCTTTTCAAGTGCCAAAGCAGTAGTATGTGTGGGTGTGTGGGTGTGGCCATTTTGACATGGGGGGGGACAAGAGTGCCCCAGCCTCCTACACTGCCGTCCCAATCAGGACGGGCCCCCATAACACTTTTAAATGGCTTTATAATGGCGACAGTGTCCACAGGTTGGACCTGTGGGTGTCATCACATCTAACTTGACCCTCAGTGCAGAGTCATGACGAACTTATATGTCCCCAGCAGAAGCTGAATGGAAGGTAGTAAGGCCAGAGCCCTCAAGAGATGCAAGTGGCAGCTTCCTGTGTGTGAACCGGTATTCGAGGCTTAGAGGGACATTTATTTATTCATTAGCCCAACACAGAACTATGCCCCAGCCCTCAGTCTGGACATTACTTCCGTAGGAAATAGAAGGTTTTTCTGTGAAGGCTGTATATGGAAGTTTTTAGCAGAGGAACCACTTCATATTTCAGTGCGTATATGTGTGTGGGGGGGTGTTTAACACTTTACAGCCTGGTTGTAATTTGAATTGTTTACATTAAATATTAAATTGTAAAACAGTAGACTATTTTAAATGTATTTATAGTGATTATTGTTTCAAAGACCTCATATGAGTACAATAGAGATGCGTCAACTGAAAATATAGGGTTGAATCCTATGAATTTTACTTATAGTAGTACCTTCCTCTGATGCGAACTGCCTTCCTCTGATGCTAATGGAGGAGCCTTTTGCATCAGGGGAAGGCACCTGGCACCAGCGGAAGGGGGCTACCATTAGAAGAACAAGTCCATAGGATCCAATCTAAAGATGTACCTCAGGAGTTGTGGTCTGAAAGATGGAAATGGAGTTTGATGTCTCCTCTGCTCTTCCTAAATGGCACCATGAAAAATGATATAGTATTTTCTACAATCTGGAAACACAATGGGTTGGATGCTAAAAACAAGACTTACTGAGGGGTGTGTGTGGCTTTTGCTGATTCCGCCTTTTGGAAAAGCCCTCCAAATCCTCATCTCATCTTTGGGACCATCTCCTCTGGTATGTCCCCAGGAGAGCATTATGGTCTGCTGAGAGCAATCTGCTGCTGATCCCTGGCCCTAAAGATATCTGGCTGTACTCAACCAGAGCCAGGGCTTTTTCGTCCCTGGCTCTGACCTGATGGAACTTTCTGCCAACTTCCATAAGGGCTCTGCAGGACTTAATGCAATTCCGCAGGGCCTGTAAGGCAGATATGTTCCGCCAGGCTTTTGGCTGAGGGCAGCAATGGTTTTCCATCATAGCTGGCACCCTCCTCTTCTTCCATTCTGCCCACTTTGGCCTCCGCCTTAACCTGCCCATGAGATAGAAGAACAGCCCAGAGCAGGGTTTGGACTAAATTATGGATGCCATATGGAGACTATTAAATTAGGATTAACTGATTGTTGATTTAATATGTAATTTTATATTGTTTTTAACCTGTTGTAAATCACCCAGAACCTTGTGTACTCAGGGATTGGGCAATCCAGAAATTTAATAAATAATAATAAAAATAATCTCATGCTGCTCTTGAGGGTTCTCCATCCCTCAGTAGCAGCATTTCTGGGGATATTTCGGGCTGCCAGGGAGGGGGGAAATTATGGTTGTGTGCATGGAAGTATTCCTGTGTACAGAAGTCTTAGATGGGATCCAGCCTAGTGCCATTGGCCAGTCCAGTATTTGCATTATAGCTCAATGAGTCAGTGCCTAGCTATACAATATGGGAATTTTGTATACTGAGTTCAAAGGATTTCTATAAAAACTCACTATGTGTGCAGGGGGTGGATGACCTGCCTTGATTTCCTCTTCTAAAATTGGTCTGGGGAATACTATTTGCCCCATTTTGAAAACCAGTGATCATGACAGGATCAATAGTGCTCTACCAGGGCAATTTTAGATGAGCAAGATACCATGGGGAAGAAGAAGAAGAGATTGGATTTATACCCTGCCCTTCACTACCCAAAGGTGTCCCAGAGCAGCTTACAAACTCCTTTCCCTTCCCCTCCCCACAACAGACACCTTGTGAGGTAGGTGGGGCTGAGATAGCTCTTGACAGAAACTGTTCTTTTTCAATAACAGCTCTTATCAGAATTACGGCTTGCCCTCTCCCTCCTGCCATGGTCCTCATCCAGATGGGGCTCCCACATGCCCAGTGAGCTTTTAAAACATTGTGGGAGCTCCATACATGGAACTCCTAATGTATCATGTAGTTCAGACCAAACATCATTTGCTGTCAGTTTAGGATGGGAAATTTACTTCAGTAGGTTCAAGCATGGTTAACTCTGTACAACATGGAGCTGTTACTTTCAGGTAAGTACCATGGAATTCAGTGATGTTCTCACCCTCAAAAATGTGTAAAAGTTGGGCATATAAATTCTGCTATTTAGATTATTCTACTATTTCCTTTTTATTTGGGTTATGTGATAGCTCCAAAACCGTCTGCCTGCTACCATGGAAAATGCCATTTGTACCTGCACATCTATGCAAATTTGTGTTTCTGTATTTGGGTCATGGTTTTGACTAGTTTTAACAGGTAAAATTTAGACTTCAGTTTTTTGTTTTTTTAGAAATCTTTTTTTTTTCATCTGACTGATTTCAAGACACTTCCTTTCATAAAATGGATTTATGTCACACACACACACATTAGATTGTAGCAAATCGTACAAGGCCAGAAAAATTAAAGTGAGGACATGGGGGCACAGTGTTATGTGTGATGTGAGATTACTTCTGGGGAAAACCTATGGTTTTACGACAGAGTTTCTGGTGATTTCTCGAGCGACCTTATGTCACTTCCAGATTTTCCATGGAATTGACATTGAGGCTCACACAATGCTGACATTTTTTCTATATTTTTCTCCCACCACTACTTCCAGCAGGAGGCCTGGCAGCCCTAGATGGCTGAGAGGAAAATATACCTAGTCCAGTTTTGCTTAACTGTAGTAACACATAATGTTTTAATATAATTTTTAATGAAATAACAATGTGCAGATAGAGCAATAGAATGCCCAACATATGGTTCATATGATTTCATTCAATCTGGTTTTGAAATTGTATTGGGAAAATTATATTCAGCTATGGCCTGAGCATGCAGAAGAGATAGCGGGGATACAATCACTTTCACTTAGTGCATGCAAACAGCAAGGATTAATTTTAGCACTTTCACTTCTGCAAGGATTCTTGCACTAATAGAAAACTTCTGTGGGATCCAGTCCCATAGTTAGTTTAATTCAACTGTGGGCTTGTATGACATCTGAACTGGGCCAGTGGGACTTAAACCTTTGGAAGCTATGCAAAATGTATAAGATAGGCACTGAGTGTTGGTGGAATTCTGATAAATCAAAGGGAGTTTATACCACCCTTTTAGGAATCAGTATGACATTAGGCCGTAGTTAAGGCCTGTACTGAAGACAACAATGGCTATAGAGCACTTCACTGCCAATGTTTTTCTTTAGTTCAGTTTTGCTTCACTGTAGTAACACATAATGTTTTAATATAATTTTTAATAAAATAACAATGTGCAGATAGAGCAATAGAATGCCCAACATATGGTTCATATGATTTCATTCAATCTGGTTTTGAAATTGTATTGGGAAAATTATATTCAGCTATGGCCTGAGCATGCAGAAGAGATAGCGGGGATACAATCACTTTCACTTAGTGCATGCAAACAGCAAGGATTAATTTTAGCACTTTCACTTCTGCAAGGATTCTTGCACTAATAGAAAACTTCTGTGGGATCCAGTCCCATAGTTAGTTTAATTCATCTGTGGTTTTGTATGACATCTGAACTGGGCCAGTGGGACTTAAACCTTTGGAAGCTATGCAAAATGTATAAGATAGGCACTGAGTGTTGGTGGAATTCTGATAAATCAAAGGGAGTTTATACCACCCTTTTAGGAATCAGTACGACATTAGGCCGTAGTTAAGGCCTGTACTGAAGACATCAATGGCTATAGAGCACGTCACTGCCAATGTTTTTCTTTAATTATGTGGCATTTCAGACACAGAAGCCTTTCTTCCGTATAGGAACCGGGAGGGAAGCGATTTACCTGTCAACCGCTTCCGAGGAGTCTCCCGTTCCCTCTCCCGGTTCCGATACGCTTGTTTCCCGCCTTTTTTCGCCCGCGCGGGCTTTTTTAGGTTCTGGTATAGCGATATATCGATATATCGCTATAAGCCGAACCTTAAAAAAAAAAAAAACGATCGCCCGCACAGGAAGAAAATGGCGGGAAAACGAAGCGGTGCGTGTGTGAAACGCCGAACCGCTTGTGAATCGGCTCCTTTCCGGTAGGGGCAAGCCGTGTGTGAAACGGCAGCCCTGTACCGGTTCATCTGGAAACGGAAGACTCCCGGTCTGAAACCGGGAGAAAACTGG
>NW_015172568.1:224607-243896 GCF_001447785.1 Gekko japonicus
GCATTCCAGATCCTGAGATACACAGGGAAGGGCCTAGATGTCCCATAGACTACTAAAATGTAATGGTACGTCTACACACCAATAGGAGTTGTTCCGTATGGTATCTGTAAATGCGTGTCATGGGAATTTGAAGAGATGGACTAATCACACAATTGAAAAAACACATGGAGATAAACTACGTACTAAACATAAAATGTAATTGAGCTATTAGTTCCAGATTATTGCCTCTCATTTCCTATTTATGTGTTCACTAGTTACCGCAAGCAAGCATGCGCTGAAATCTTAAATGAAGCAGGCTAACTGACAGTCTGGATACTTTAAAATGCTGCCCTATTGGCCTGAAATGAGTCCCCAAACCGGAATCCCAGGAGCCTAAGACTTGGCATCTCAGAAGCATACTGAGTTAGCATTATACATGATGTTGTAAAAAGGACTATTTTGGGGAGAATCTCGTAAACTGGGTCTAGTTTACAACCACAGAGATGCTGAACTTGAATGATCAGTTCAACCCAGAAGAAATAGACTGGAAAGTGAAGTTATGACTAAACTAATGCCCTACAGTAGAAGATATCTGAAGAAGTGAGCATTGACTCACGAAAGCTCATACCTCGCCACAAATTTTGTTAGTCTTTAAAGTGCTACTAGACTCTTGTTCTTTTCTACTGCTACATCTTGTTCTTCTGCCCTACAAACCACCATGGTTTGATGGTTACAGAGTTCTAAAAATATACCATAATATACCGTACTATCTGGAAGTAAGTTTTACATTTCGTAGCTTGCTGTAAACCAAAACCCAGTCCTTCAATCTGTAATAGTAATTTATAGGATTTTAATCGCCATCACCACCTCTGTTTCCAAAACTGGGAAAAGAAATGGCAAACTTGGAGGTGTGGTTCCATACAATTTTGCCAGTGCTTCAGAGTGAGCATAAACATCCAACCAGAAAAAGTTAATCAGGATTAAAACCTATTGTAAGGAATGTTGTCAGTCACAAACCACCTGTTCCTCTGGTTCCAGTGGGATTTAGTTATCATCAAACATGCCAGCATTCCCCAACATCAGCTAAAAATAATGATTTTAAAATAATAATTTTTAGCTGACGTTGGGGAATACTGTCTTGTACAATGATGGCTGGATTGGCCATTTCACTTCCTGGGAAACTTCCTGGTAGGCCACTGCTTTGAAGGGCAGGTGGTGGCTGCTACTGACCTGTTTGGGCTTGCCTTTGGCTGACAGTATTGTGGAAGGAGGCTACAGCCAAGTCTATGCCTTTCATTATGCATTCTCAGAGGTCATTTCGGGGGGGATCGCAGTTCCCCCGGATGAGGTGCAGGGGGCGGGGCACACGACGAAGCCCCGCCCCTTCTTCCGGCCGCCCCCTTCTTCCAGCCTTATTCTGTTGCAGAAGGAGGAAGAAGCAGGAGGGTAAGTTGGCGTCCTCCCCTTCTGCCTGGCCGAGGCCACTCCACGTGGCCTCCGCAAGGACTCCCAGCCCCATCCAGGAGCTTCCCCGAGGTAGCTGTGTTAGTCTGTTGCTGCAAAATAGTCCAAGAGTTCAAATAGCACCCTTAAGACTAACAAATAGCACCTTTAAGACTAACCTTTAAGACTGAGTGGTGGGTGTGGCCTTATGACACACTTCCGGTGATGGCAGGGGGTGTGGCCTTATGACACACTTCCGGTGATGTCAGGGGTGTGTGGCCTCATGACACACTTCCGGTGATGTCAGGGGGTGTGGCATATGCTAATGAGTTATGCTAATGAGTCCCCCTAGCTCTTTTTCTACGAAATGATCCCTGTGCATTCTGGGGCAAAGGAGAATGAAGGGAAGGGTCGGCACAGAAGGGTAGGAAGCACAGCATCCACCTCTGTATCCTCACACCTTGGAGAATAGGAGATAGCAAAGGTTCATGAGCAGTCAGAGGCAGCCAATGTCCCGTCACCGACACCACCCTCTGCATGATGATGAAGAGGCAGTGGTCACGAGGAGGGTGCAAGACTCACTACTGCCTCCTTGTCTCATCACAGCCACCATATCAGTGCATCCTCACTTCAGGCATTGTAGCCTGGTAGTATTACAAATCAGGCCGAAAGTAATGTGCTACATGACATGGGCTCGTCACTTGACACTGAGTGGGTTGGTCGTAGGACATGTGGTTCAGAGTCATTTTGATTTCCCAGCCTGCATGTGGTGGTGTTGGTGTTGCTATATATCTACAAACCAAATGATAAAAGATCTATGTCTGTACTTGGTGATTTCAAAGCAGTACTTAAACAGAAATGGTACAGGATCTGCACAGAAATTGAAGGCTGGGATTTTGTTCTGCTTCCGGTTTCCATGCATAAATCACTGCAATCAGTGGGACTTCCTTGTGCAAATTGTATGATGATTAGTACTAAAACTGGTGGACTCTTTTTTGCCTATCGTGGCATGCTCAAGGGTTGCTGGATCCCATTTATATTCAGAATCCTTACAGAAACGAATTTAGGTAAATGCATTACCCATTTACCAAATAGAACATTATTTTATATTGCAAATTCACAACATTCGGGGGCCAAAATATGTGGCTAGTTTTTTAGGTCGTCACATAAACAACACTGTGATTATGGACTGTTACATAAGTAAGCTTTAAACACATGCTTTGTAAATGACTTGCACAGATAGCAAGAGCACAGAGTTTTTAATATGAATTTATTTGGCTACCATGAAGAAGTACTATGCTGCAAAGATGTTGATCTTTCAAGAAGTATGGACTGTACAATTACAACCCCTCCCCCCAATTCTATACATATCAAGCCAAGGCCATCCCAACAGCTTTCATTTATTTATGTCCAAGCAAAATACCCTCTCAGGACTCCTTGATGTATTTTTTTAAAGGAAGAGCTTCTACATACATAATGAAAGTTGCAGATTATCTGCCAGAAGGGGAAAGCCACTGAGCCAGACAACAATCTTCAAACGCACACAGAGCCACAACAGTTAAATCTCAAAGCCACTGAGAAATTGGTTGGAGGCTAGGAAGGGGGGGGGGAGGAGTGTGGTTCCAGAGTATAATCCTAGCAATACACTATGTTCTTTTAGCAAAAGGTTGTGAGGCCTTGGCCTAATAAGCATAATCTCATTACACTGCAAATAAAAGTTTCCTATTTATCTCCAGATTTCAAATGAATCTAATAAGGCTTATGATACAGTCACCCAATACCCTAATCATATTTCTGCCTATCTAAAAGCAATCAGTAATTGTGTTATAGCAGAACGTGCTGACAATACCTCTGACACAGAAAGGAGAATGAGAGCCCAGCTGTACTAATTAAATTAAATGCTAGGCTGATGGAATACATTTGCTGAAGCTTGGAGAGTATGGGTGCAGAATTAATAAGCATTACAGCTTAGAGCAGGAGATGATATCATAATGGATGCAAGGTTTTGATGTGAAGAGCCTCATTCAGATTCAATGTACCATAATGTACGGATGTGACAGCTGCTTAGAGAGGTGCAGAACCTTGAACAAAGTGCACAGGAACTTTCTCCCTCTCTCCCTTTTTTATTTATTTTTCATCGCTTTATTTCTCGACTAGGAACAGTATATTTTTTAACATTACACCCTCATCTTTGGAAATGCCAAGTCAGTACAGGGAAAGCCCCTGCGGTTTGAACCAGTTAGCATCTTATTTATTACCATGGATTAGTTCCCCCCTCGCCCCCGCCTCCATCCCCACCCGGGGGCCCTTAACATATTTTAAATGTACGGGGGTTTGCATGGCAAAAGATCCCTCTCTTTCTGTATGTTAAATAACAACAGCAATTATAACTGTCAGGATAGGATTATTAGGATTATCACACTGATTTCAACTTCCCCTGCTGCATGGGACATGCCTTATCCGTTCAGAGCTGCAGTTCAATGCAACCTTACTTGTGAGTAAGCCCCACTGGGTAAACATGTGTAGCATTGCGCTGCATACTGTGGCCATTAGTTTCACTAAAGGAACAAGCCTAAGCAGATCTACTCAGAAGTCCCATTGTACTCAATGGGGCTTACTCTCAGCAACGTATTTTAGCCTAAGAGTCCAATTGTCCCTTGCATCTGCTAAAAAGTCACACTGAGTTAAATGAAACTACTCCCAAGCAATTGCATTGTAACTCAGGGTTAAATTAGATGTGACGGGAGCAACCACATGTATTTACTGTCTGCCCATTCATGGGGAACGGGAGGGGAGTTGGGGTTTTGTTTTGTTTTGTTTTGAGAGGAAGTAGAGTGCCTGGGTGAGGGGAACACAGAATCCTGCCCCCTCACCCAACTTACTGCACTCTGCTCCACTGCCTGATCATTTTCTTTCCTCGTAGCCCACCTCTAATAACAAAAGTGAGTGGGGCTGGAAGGAAACTGCTTTGGGTGTAGCAGGGAGGGAACAGGATCTAGTTCCACTTACACACATGCTTCATTTTCAGGTTAAAAAAATGGACTTTCCTCCATTTTAGAGATTAATAGATGGACCTGTGAATAACTGCTTGAGGGATCCTGTGATCACAGCTAGCTTGGGCCCTCATTAAGTTGCTATTTCCCCCGGCACTGTGCAGCTTTCTTGCTCTGTCCTTTTTCACTTTGGACACTGGATAGTTTCGATGAAACAACATATAATTTTGCTAGTCATCTGAGCTGGCCCAAGGTGTTTTGGTGCCCTAGGAAACTGAAACACCCCCCTACGCATTCACTACGGAGAAAAACAAGAAGTACAATATTTGAGGGGTTTTTTTTTGTTTATAAGCAATAACGTATTGATTTATAAAACACACAGCATAAACTCATTTCTGTTTAAAGCCTAGTGCCCTGAGCTTAACCTGCTTGGTCAGCCCTGCTAGTGGTGATGAGCTTTTCATCACACAGAAAGTATTTAATAGAGAACTGGCATAGCATAAACATGAAGCGACTGAACGTAATGAGTCAAGACGTCCCTGTTTTGAATTTCACCTCTGCCCTGAACTCCCTGGCTGGGCTTAGGCACTGTCCTTTAGCTTCAGCTCTCCATCTGAAATGTAAGGTAGTAATGCTGATCTACCTTATAGGATTACTGTAAGGATTGTAATATGTTAATGTATATGAAGAGCTTTGGACATTATAAAGTACTGTATAAGGTATGACATATTACATGCATTAATACCCTAATGCAAGTGACACACTATACCAGAGTAAGGTAAAGGTTTCCCTTGCTCGAAAGCCAGTCGAATCCGACTCTAGGGTGTGGTGCTCATCTCCGTTTCCAAGCCGAAGAGCCAGTGCTGTCCAAAGACATTTCCGTGGTCATGTGGCCAGCATGACTAAATGCCAAGGCACACGGAACGCTGTTACTTTTCCACTGAAGCGGTACCTATTTATCTACTTGCAATTTCTTGCTTTTGAACAGCTAGGTTGGCAGGAGCTGGGACCAGAGACGGGAGCTCACTCTGTCATGTGGCACTCGGGTCTCGAACTGCTGAATTACCGAGCTTCAGGTCTGCAGTTCAGCGTCTTAACCACTTGAGCCACCACAGCCCCCTGTACCAGAGTAGCCACATTATATTTCGATGGGATTCACTCCCCCCCCCAAGGGCCTTTGAAGTGGTTTTTAAACTGCTCTGCCCATGCAAATCTATACTTGCAAGTATTTGAACTTCTGAACCAGCACCAAAGCGGCATATAGGATGAAGAACAGGAAGTCTACAATGCCTGTTTACAGTTGAAAGGCTCTTGCCTCCGTGAGGAGGACTGGATGAGAAATATTTCAGACGCTGACATTATTTAGACTTCTAGCCCAGCATCACCACCAGCGCCCACAAAACAGAAGCAGAAATATTCAAAATACAACATAAAATTCAACTGCCGCTTTCTACACAACAATAACCAACCAGCACAGATCCATTAAAATACACGATTATTATTATAATTCTGCAATATAACGTCCTAAAAATATAAATGTAGAGTGTAGCATTTGGTTCTATGGGTTTTTATTCGGTTAGAATCACCGCTTCTTCTTATCCAATGACCGTGTGGTATAGGAAGCAGGGAAGATGGAGGGGGTGAAATGGAGAAAAAGGGCAACCCTCCCATGCTATTTTAGCCCGGAGTATTTTAAGAAGAATTAAAAGGATTTCTTTTTTTCATTGACTGGGTAATCACATTAAACGCTTCCTATCGGTGTCTTTTCCCTTCCCCTAGCCACCCACCCCCCAACCTCACATTCAGGCTTCAAACCCAAAATGAAAGGGCCATCAGCAAGCTTCTCATCTGACCAGCTCAGCTCATGCCAACGCAGCGCAATTTCTTGTTCATAAATTAGCAGGACTATCTCATGAGCCGCAGCATCAAAGCAGCTGTGCCAACTGAGCCAGGAAGGCCAGCCAGGATTCATTATCATGAGAATTTTGACAGGATATTAAATTTACTAATCCTGAACTTTCCGGACTGACCCTTAACTCACTGGCAGACAATACTGACAGTGCCTGGGCCCCATACAAAGCACGTTCTGTCATTTCTTTCTCTACTGTCTGTGCAGTTTTCTCGGTTTCTCTCTCTCATGCACACTCGTTCACACACGCGTACAGATGCACACAGAGCCACCAACTCTTCTCCTTCCAGCCCCAGCATTGCTAGAATGCCGTGCTCCCTCCCCCAACACAGCTCTATTTTATTTTGTACTGCCTATTCTTTTGCATTCTCACTCTACATGTATTTTGATCCTGAGTGCTAATTCTTTATCCCTTGCTCTCTATTATTTGATTTATGGATATGTGATCATTTCATTGTATAAAAAACAGAAAGAAGAATGTGGTAGATATATGAGATTGGAACAGCTCACTTCCCCTCACCATCTACAGCTTGTTTTTCAGCTTTCTATCAAGTCAGCTGGGGATGCGGAACAGTATGGTATAGCCCAGTCTCGTCAGATCTTGGAAGCTAAGCAGGGTCAGGAGTTGGATGGGAGACCACCAAGGAAGACTCTGCAGAACCTCGGATGAATCACTTGCCTTGAAAACTCTGTGGGGTCGCCATAATTTGGCTGCAACTTGATGGCATATTACACATATCGAACCGGCCGTGTTACGGATAGTCTTGCCCCATGTTTATAAAGAGCAAACTAAATGATGGCCACTTTCTGTGAAGAAAAACAACCTTCGATTGGAACTGCTTTTAGTGATAGGCTGCTTTACCCTTTCCTCACTCAAAATTATCCCCTGCAAACTGTTTCTCCCCTGAAGACAGGTGCAGGTGGGTAGCCATGTTGGTCGGAAGCAGCAGAACAAAGTTTGAGTCCAGTGGCGCCTTTAAGACCAACAACGTTTTATTCAAGGGATAAGCTTTCGTGTATAGGTGCCACTGGGCCCACTCACTGCAAGGCTTGCAGTCACATGTTTGAAACGGTAGACATAGACCGGGTGGTGGGAAGACAGGCAACTGGGAGGCAGTCTGGAATGGCAAAATAGCTTGTGGGAAAGGGTAAAGCACCGGTTCTTCCTTGCTGCTCCTGTACTCATCGTTGTATTTTCCTAATGAAGCTATTCATTTAAAAAATCATCCAATGAGGCTTCTGTATGTGCATCTGTGTGCAATGTATACTTAGACCTAAGAAGCAGGTTGCACAAAGTCCAGGAGATCCACCAGCAGATCTCTAGAGTTTTACTTTTAAATTCAAGCTTCTGCGGGGGGGCTCCAGTATAGATCGGAGCAGAGGTGCTGGAGGAAGGAGGGTTAAACCCCACCCCCCATTTTCCCAGTATAAGTCTCCCCCTCTAGCCACTATTTGCCTCACTAGGAAAACATATGATGTGCTTTAAACGGTGAAGAATACTAAGGGCTTTCTCTACCAATACGCTGTGCCATAGGTGGACCAAGCTGGCTCCCCTTCTCCTTTCACCACCAGCAATGATTCTTTATTGCTGGCCTTCAAATAACAAAACACAAATCACCATGATTTACAACACGGGAGGTCGCACTGCTTAATTTGATGGGGGGGGGGCCTCAGTACAGGGATCTGTTCCCAGTGCCACAGCCCAGCCCTTCTCTCAATCCTGCCCAGGGCCTCCCACCCTAAAGACACACACAGCCTCCCAGTTGACTCTGTGCAATTCAGGACTCCGAACAATTTGGCCACCAAAGCCAGCCAATTCCACCACCTAACCTGGGGGAAGAAAGGGGGGGGGAGGGAAGGTCTCCCGAAAACCCCTGTGCCAATTAAGTTGCCGAAAACAACAGATTGCCTTCTGATACTCTGCAGATAAATCTGACCATTAAATCACGATTTAACACCCCCAGACAGCAGGGGCTGCTGACAACCTCTCAGGCTTGTAATCTCATTTAACCCCCCTCCTGTCACGAGCGGGCCCAGCCCCTCCAGCATAATGCCGGCCAAATTAGACAAGACATGGCAAGCAGAGGAAGAAAAACCCTTTTGCATTTAAAAGTCAGGCGGCAGCAGGTAACCCTGACCTTCGACTGCTTGCCCCCACCCGGCCTCTCGCCCTCTCCTCCTCTCACCTTAAAATATCTCTCGACTGCTGGAGGAGAGCATGTGAAGAAATAATAATAATAAGTTGAATTTCCCTTCGGGTGAATGACAGAGAATTTTCCGACGTAACAGGAGACAATTTCACCTGTGCTGCTTTCCCTCCCCCGCCCCACCAAAGAGCCTTCTTTTAGTATAAAAGATGAACCCTGATGGCTTTCTTCAAACTGTTGAGGCTCAATTAATAATAATAAGTTGAATTTCCCTTCGGGTGAATGACAGAGAATTTTCCGACGTAACAGGAGACAATTTCACCTGTGCTGCTTTCCCTCCCCCGCCCCACCAAAGAGCCTTCTTTTAGTATAAAAGATGAACCCTGATGGCTTTCTTCAAACTGTTGAGGCTCAATATTCCCCTCGGAAGCCAGGGGGCATCGCTGCCGGACCCCGCTCGAGCCCCCTCGCATTTCCAATGAGGCTCATCTGGTTTGCTGCCGAACAGCTTCAAAGCTCGGCTTCCGGGGGTTGCCATTCGGCCGAGTCCAGGGGCCGGGAGGCGCCTGACCGCTTCTAAGGCCCCTCGAAAGCGCTGAAGCAGCAGCAGCAGCAGCCGCAGCCGCCGCGCCGCACCAGCTCCCTGCCTCTCCCGGCAGACTCTTCTCGCGCGATTAAAGAAGAAGGAAGAAAGGCGCCTCAGGAAGAGACCGAGGCCACGAAGGCATATTGACGCGGGGCTAGTTAGTGGGCTTAGGCTAGGCTCGCAGTTGAGATTGCGCACGGCGTAGTTGAACGTCTCTCCCCCCCCCCCCCCTATTTCCCTCTCTCCTTTCTCTGCAGACCGTGCAATTCCATCTGGATCAGCCCCTGAAGCACACATACACCACGCGAACGAATGCGCAGAAAAACAGCCCGTGTTTGCATTCAGTCACACCCCATAAGCACAGGCAAAAACTTCTGCAAACTTCAAAAAGCACCATTGCACACCTCCAGTTGCACGCAATCTGCGATTTAGGGTTCATCGCCCCCCACCCCCCGCCGCCAAACCCCAAACTATGTTCGGCTTGAATTTGAGCCCAATTGCCGAAAAAGCTGGAGGGGGGGGGGGAGAGGGGCCCGAAGTTCGGCATTTCTCTGCCGCCGCCCTTTTCACTTAGGCGGATTAGCCAGCAGCTCGACATTAAAAATCCTTTAAAACCGGGAAGGGAAAGCGCTCGCCTTCTTCCCAACTTCTAACACTCTTCCCCCATAGTCACCTTATTACAACGACGAACGGAATGAACACCAAACTCAGCCAACAAATAAAATGAGACCCAAAGAGGATGGATGGATTGAAGGAGAAGGGGGGGGGGCGGGAGAGAGAAGTTCTGGATGCATCTGAAAACTTTCTTGCTTCCCTTTCTTGCCCTCTCTCTTTAACCCCCCTCCCCCCCGGGTCTGTGCCTACAGCAGCCCCCCTCATGGGTTCCTGCTTGCACCAGATCTTCCGGCACAGGATCCCATGTTCCCAGAGAGACCCCGCAGCAGGAACCCCACCCCCCGCCAATTTCTAGCGGGCTGAACACTTGGGAAAGGGGGAAGGAAGGAGGGGTGGGGAAGAAGAGATCAAAGAAGGAAATCCAAGCTCATTACCTGAACACATAGCTTTTCAAGGCTCCAGATGCCAGACCTCTTGGGACTGAAGATCAACTTAAAAAAATGTTTTTTGGCACACTCCTTTTAATTTTGTAAAAAAAAAAGAGCTTTAATGCTAGTTGATCAACATTCTCCCTCCCCCCCTTAGCTGAGAAAAAGCCCCCCAGCGTAAATGTTTAGTGCAACTTCTCCAGTGCAGTAGTGGTACCAAGCCCAGCCTGCCCAAGCCTCTTTAGCAATGGAGTGGTTTATTTAATTTGTCAGTATAATAGAAGCAGCTGAATGAGAGACAGAGAATGCAGTGTGGTATAAAAGAAACAAAGGCTAAAAGTACCACTATTTTGATTCCCTTTTAAAAATTACTTCCAAAGTGTGGTATCTATTGTGAAGAATAATGCTGAACAAAGCACAGTGTCTTGGCAATATTCACAGAGCTCATTCACACAGCCGGTTCTGTCTGTACATTCAGAGGTAGAATACACTTATAAATGATGCATTGGAAGGACTATGGTTTCCATTGTGTTCCCAGTGTAAACAAAAAGACAGACAGAAGCTGAATGGCATATGGGCAATGAGGCTGCACTTTATTCAGCCATTCCAAAAGTATTGTGAAGGTAAAATATAATGCTTTTAACCCCCACCAACTTCAAAATCAGGGGAAACCAGCCTCTTAAACAAAAGTTCACTTGACAAAGGTTTGAAATTTTGCACGCCAAGATGTTTCATAAAAATATTTTTCTTTTAAAAAAGAAAACGAAGTACATGTCTCAACAAGAAAATTTCCAGTTGATAAAAAGTTAGGTGAAAACCTAGGTTGAGGACACCAGATTATTTTCAGAGGAATGGGCTTGGGAACTGATAGACATTCACAGGACACTGGCTTTATTCCGCACTGTTTGTTCAGTCCAATATTCAGCTTCCCTGTGGATTACAGAAAGTCAACCTGGACCCTGCCACCCACACTGGGTAACTACCCCTGGATCAACTGTCTGGTCGGTGATTATGACTCCCACTTGGCACTGTGCATGCCATAGAAGCAAACTCTGTCCTTGTTTATGATCTAAAAAAATATCTTTCACATTTCTAAATAATCTTCTTCATGGCTTAGTTTTATTCTTGCAGTAACCCTTGGACACAAAGATCTCCTTGCCCTTTGTATCATCCCCATCCCATCCTCGCCAATCACAGTCATCAAACTGTTTCAAAACTCAAATCCTGGAAGAGGAAGAATTTGAGCGAGTCCTGATTACTGGTTGCTTTTTTTTAATTCTATGTTTTTGTGGCTTTTAGCACACAATGTTGTAAGTATGTGCCACCTTCATTAATAGATCCCTCTGACTGGCTACTTACTAGGAAGCCTATTCTGAAGTTTAGCATCTTCCTCCCTCAGACGCATAGACAACGTAGTCGCATTTTACAGAGCACCAGTATGTGAGTTTCATTGTGTATTAATTAGGAAACCTCAGAAGGAAGCAGGAGTGGAAAGTATATTAACTGAGGGCATTCTTTGTGTTTGGGCCATGAAAGGAAGCTCGTTTTCTCCTCTACATGTTGGCTGTTTTCAGGTGGTAAGCTCTGCACCCACAACAGCTTTCTGTGTATCTGATTAATTTTTCACAGCAATAGTAACCATTCCTCATCCCTCCCCAAACCTGCAACAGCAAAGCAAAGAGAGCACCCGGCAGAGGCACCCTTCCATTAGGCAAAGCAAGGTAGCCATTGACGACTGCAGATTTGATATACCATTACGTTGGGAGCCAGAAAAATCTGAGTGCAAATCACTGGGAAGTTCTTGGATCAAAATTCAGGAAAGAGAACTGGAATTTTATACAGCTCTCATGTTTCTCAATATGGCTGGCTCAGGAGAACCTTCTGATGGGTTATGCCTCTATGGTAATTAGTTCTGCGTGTATGTGGGGGGGGAGCATGAGGATTAGAAATGGGATTGAAGGACAAAGCAACCAAAATAAAATGTGATGAGAGGGCTGCTCTAGATGTAACTTTACAGTTCACTAATAAACAGCAATGTCAGGCTGTGACTGAAATAACTGGGGCTGCTAAGGAAACTATGGGCTGTTAAGCTCTCTGAATTAAGCCTGAGAACAATTTATATCATAATCATTAACATAATATATGGAATAGATGCTAACATGGGCATCAGTTAATGGGCCAGAAGTCTTTCATGACGAGTGGTGCCCAATGTCCAGTGGTGGTCTGTAGGACCAGTGGTTCAGCTAATTCTGGTCAAAGTAGTCATTATTCAGGCAGATAGATCAAGATGGGTAGCCTGTCTGTAGCAGCAGAAAAGAGCAAGAATCCAGTAGCACCTTAAAGACTAACAAAATTTGTGTTGGGGTATGAGCTTTCGTGAGTCACTGCTCACTTCTTCAGGTATCTTGCTCTTTTCTATTGTTCAGGCAGTAATGCCAGTGAGAAGGATGGATTAGAAACATGGAATGTGATACCACTGGCATGCTCACACACCCATTCTCTCCTTTTTAGAACCTGTTTTGGAACCTTTTTGGAACCTGTTGCTGCAGTCCTGGTGTTTTACGTGGTATTATAACCATAGATGTGGATGAGGCACGTGAAATTAAGAGGAAACAGTTACCAATGACCCACAGAGCCTGGCTTCACAAACAGTACCTGAGAGGTTCAGTCAGCAAGGCTACTCAAGTTACAGCCTTGGGTTTTGACACTTAGTGTTAGATCGCGCTAACAAAGGACTCGTACAGTGATTCAGCAAGTGATTCAGCTTTATTGGAAGTAACGAGCAAGCACTAACTCAGTAAGAAACCAGAACAGAAAACAGTGGGAGCTTATGCTCCTTTTAAACATAACCGGGCTAATGTAGCCACGCCTATTTACAAATAACAACCAATGAGATTGCTAGAATAAAGACCAATGGGAGTCTTTCCCTCCTAGGGAATGGTACCGTTCTGATTGGTCGCTGTTACGAAGCGACCAATAGGAAGTTCGCTCAGAGGAGCCCTGGTCTGGCTCGAAGCTTAACACGGGAGTCCTATGAGGTGATTCATGTAATCATTTCAATACATTACAATTCCTCCCCCCTAAGTTAAGCCATCATCCCAATTGTTTTATTATTTACAAACATGCAATCAACCTTTGTACATCAGTTATTCCAACAGTATTTACACTCATAGTCCTTCAGATAAGTCGGCATTTGCCGCGAACGCTGGGACCTGCGGAGCGGTGCAGGCACCACGGGCAGACAAGGTTGTGGGTCAGAGTGGGGTTCACTACAGCCTGGATCAGGCACAGACTCGACTGGGATTTCAGCCCCGCACACAGGGTTCTGCCCTGACTCGGGGACAGTACCGGGCCTTTCGGTACTCACCGCCTGCTCTGGGGGTGTCCACTCGACATCAGGGGATTCAGCCGTCGGAGAGTCAGCGCTGTCCCTAGCCCAACGTCTCCTTAACTGATCTATGTGGCGCCGCCATATTCGACCGTCAGCTAACTGCACCACATACATTCGAGTACCCACAGAGTCGGATATAACCCCAGGAAGCCACAAGTGCCCGTTTGCATAATTTCGTGCGAAAACCTTGTCCCCTTTTTCAAACATGCGCACCTTCGGTTGCGCAGTGGTACGCTCGGACTGATCTTCTGTGAGGTCTGGGTGCATTCGGTTCAAACGGGTCGTGAGTCTCCGCCCCATTAACAATTCGGCCGGACTACGGCCTGTAGCACTACAGGGGGTGGTGTGCTGCAGCAAAAGAAAGGAGCCCAGCCTCTGGCTCCAGTCCCCTTCGTCCATTTTACCCAGGGCCTCTTTGGCCGTCCTGACCATCCGTTCGGCTTGGCCATTAGATGCCGGATGGAAAGGGGCCGAAGTCATTTGGCGTATGCCATTACTCGTGAGGAAGAGCCTAAATTCCTCAGACACAAATTGAGGCCCGTTGTCACTGACGATGACGTCAGGCAACCCGTGGGTGGCAAAAAGTCGGCGGAGCGCATGGATCACAGCAAGTGATGTGGTCGATTTCATATGCACGACCTCCAGCCATTTGGACATAGCGTCCACCACAATTAGGAACATTTGCCCTTGGAGAGGGCCAGCAAAATCTATATGCAATCTGGCCCAGGGTTTACCAGATGACTCCCAGCCTTGGGGTGTAGCTTGTGGGGGATCGGGTCTGACTTGCTGGCATTTGGGACACCCTCGTACCCATTCTTCGATCTCTTTGTCCAGCCCCGGCCACCAGACATACCCTCTGGCCAACGCTTTGGTGTGTACCATACCGGGGTGACCCTCGTGCAGCGACTCTAACACTCTCGTCCTGAGTTTGTCAGGAACCACCACCCTGTTCCCCCATAATACACAGCCCTTAGAAATGGATAGTTCATTTTGACGGCTTTTGTAAGGGCCGAACTCCGGTTCAACGCTTCCAACCGGCCACCCCCTCCAAACCCAGTTTAATACTCGGGACAGCACGCTATCCTTGGCCGTGTGTGCTGCAATGTCCCTGGATGATACCGGGGGTCGAGGAAGCTCCTCAATTGCCAAGACCTCACAGGCGGGGGCAGGGTCTGCGCCAATGTCCGGCACCGGGCACCGGCTGAGGGCATCCGCATGCCCAATCGCTTTCCCAGGCCGGTGCTCTAAGTCAAAATCATAAGCCTGCAAAAATATCGCCCATCTAAGCATGCGTGGGGACATGATGTTTGGCAATTGCTTATCGGGCGCAAAAATCCCCAGTAGCGGCTTGTGGTCAGTGACCAGCAAAAATCGTCTGCCAAAAATAAAATCATGGAACTTTTTGACAGCCGCTACCAACGCCAGACCCTCCTTGTCTATCTGGGCATAGTTCCGCTCTGCCGCAGATAGTGATCTAGAATAAAAAGCGATAGGCGCTTCGCTCCCATCAGGCATCAGATGGCTTAAAACTGCGCCTACTCCAAACGGTGAAGCGTCAGCAGCTAACACCAGGAGCTTGTGTTCATCATAATGCGTGAGTACGGCATTAGATGTCAGCAGCTCCTTGACTCCCACAAAAGCCTTTTCCTCGGCCTGCCCCCACTTCCATTTTGCCTCCTTGTGCAAAAGCGCGTGCAAAGGGGCCGCCACTGATGCCTTATGCGGTAAAAACGCATGATAAAAATTCAGGAGTCCTAAAAAGGATTGGAGCTCCTTCTTACTCACCGGCCTGGGGGCGTTTTGGATTGCAGATACCTTCTCATCCGTGGGGTGGACTCCCTCTGCGTCAATGCGAAACCCCAGGAAGTCCACACTTTCCACCCCGAGCGTGCATTTTGAGCGCTTAACTCTGAGGCCGGCATTTTGAAAACGCCTGAGGACCTCTTTAACCCGGTCCAGTAGTTCCTGTTCAGACCCGCCCGCAATCAGCACGTCGTCAAAATAGGGCACTGTGCCAGGTACCCCCCTTAGTAGACGTTCCATGAGGCCCTGAAAAATCCCAGGTGCTACGTTGACCCCGAATTGCAGCCTGTTCACTTTAAAAGCCCCTTGGTGGGTTACAATTGTTTGGGCCTCGGCAGCCTCCGGGGTGACAGGCAACTGCTGGTATGCCTGGGCCAGGTCAAATTTGGCGAAAATCTTGCCACCCCCCAGGGAAGCCAAAATGTGGCTTATTACCGGGACCGGGTACGAATGTTGCTGCAGCGCCTTGTTAATCGTACATTTGTAATCGGCGCATAGTCGTATGGACCCATCTGATTTGACAGGGGTTACGATCGGGGTCTCCCATTTGCTGTATGGTACTGGCTCTAAAACCCCTTGCTCAACTAGTTTGTCAATCTCTTTTTCCACCTTATGTTTGAGAGACACAGGTACTTTCCGATACTTCAACCTAATAGGTTTGACTGACGGATCTAAGTCAAACGCAACCGGGGGGCCCTTGTACCTTCCCAACCCTTCGGCAAATACATCAGGGAACAGGTCGTACAGCATGCCCCATTTATTTTCAGACATCCTGTTAATCCCAGAAATACCGATGCCCAATGGCTCAAACCAATCTAACCCTAGCAGGTTAACCCGGTCTCCCTCTGCAATCAGGAATGACAGTTTAACACATTTCCCCTTATACTCAACAGTAACAGAGTCCCGTCCGGCCAAGGGAATTCGGTTGCCCTGGAAGTCGGACACTCTGGTTCCCGCAGGCTGGAGCCGCCGCCGGCTTCGGTTCGGGAACAACTGGCGCCAGGACGCGGCAGAAATCACCGTCACGGACGATCCTGAGTCCACCTCCATTGTACAGGGTCGGCCGTCGAGGAGTGGAGTCACGGTGATCTTGCCCTGGCTGCTGGTGCGATTTACGGCCGATGCGCTCGACAAGGTCGCCGTCAACTGGCAGCTTGCTTCCGATGCTGAGGAACGGGTCTTGCCTTGGGTGCTGACTGGAGTGCCCCTCTGCGCTGACCGGTTGTTAGTTGAGGGATCCTTCTTCGCTGATCTGCAGACTCTGGCCAGATGACCACGCCGCCCACACGCTCTGCAGTCGACATCACGAGCCCAACAGGAGCCGCGCTGGTGCTTCCCGCCACAACCGGAGCAAGGCTTGACGTTGGTAGTCTTCGCTGGGGTCCGCTTGCCTCGAACCGCGTTGACGTCATCATCCGCGTCTTCGCCCTCGCTGTCTCGTTGAGCGTGTATACTGGGCTCTGCCACCCGCTGGCGGACCTCCTTCGTGGACTTCTCCGCTGCTTCCGCGGCCACGGCCTCTTCGTAGGCCACTGCCCAGGTCAGGGTGGTGCGGGCGAACAGCCTCTGTTGCAGCCTTTCATCTTTGAGACCGCAGACGAGACGGTCTCTGAGGGCTTCCTCCACGTTGTGGAAATTACATGGCCGTGCGGCTTTGCGAAGGGCCGCCACGAAATCTGCGATGGTCTCGCCTCCGGCCTGGTTCCGCTTGTAAAAAGCGTGCCGGCAGGCGATCTCCGACGGTTGTGGAGAATAGTGAGCCTTAAGCTTCTCCGTGATGTCAGCGTAGGTGACAGTCTTTATATCAGTTGGGGCCACCAACGACCTGGCTATGTCGAAGGTCCCCTTCCCGCAGGAACTCAGGAGGCATGCTCGTTTCTTCGCCTCATCGGTGATGTCGTGGGTCTCCAGATGGAACTCGAACCTGGACAGGTAGGAGTCCCAGTCTTCTGAGGAGGGTTCGAAGCACTCGAACTTCTGGCTTCCAGCCATCGGGGGAGACTTGGGCACCGGAGCTGGTGGCGCCTCCGCCGGATCGGCTGCTGTGCTCTGCCCGCTTTCTTCCGAGTCCGAAGTGTGGATGTCCGCAGGGCTGCCTACCTGCTCTAACATCCCATCCTCGTCGCCAATTGTTAGATCGCGCTAACAAAGGACTCGTACAGTGATTCAGCAAGTGATTCAGCTTTATTGGAAGTAACGAGCAAGCACTAACTCAGTAAGAAACCAGAACAGAAAACAGTGGGAGCTTATGCTCCTTTTAAACATAACCGGGCTAATGTAGCCACGCCTATTTACAAATAACAACCAATGAGATTGCTAGAATAAAGACCAATGGGAGTCTTTCCCTCCTAGGGAATGGTATCGTTCTGATTGGTCGCTGTTACGAAGCGACCAATAGGAAGTTCGCTCAGAGGAGCCCTGGTCTGGCTCGAAGCTTAACAGGGGAGTCCTATGAGGTGATTCATGTAATCATTTCAATACATTACACTTAGTAATTATGCCAGCCCCTTCACACACTGTGCAGAGGACAACCTGAGTTGGTCAACAGATATCGAGTGAAGAGGGATCCGTACTCAACCACAGATCACTGTTGAGTGTACCAATATGTTACACATTTTGAATTATCAGTTTGTATTTCGAGGTGCACCGAAGGGTATACTCCGTGCCAGTAGTTACATACAAGGTAGTGTTGATTTCCATGAATTCCTCCCTCAGGGCTTGGGAGAGCCCTGAAAAAATGTACTGGTACTCAGTACCAGTGAGTAACATCACACAAAAAAAGAAAAGCCCTAGATATGCTTACAGTATAATGTGTGGAATGGCTCTATGGTACTTTAAAGCTCGACTGTTTCAGTTCATTCTATACGTAACTGCCCTGGATAATTGTTCAGAAGCTGCCACTAGTATAGGGCACAGAAGCCACCTTCTAATGATGGGTCACTAAGAGAACATTATGCAACACTTAGATTGTGCTGGGTCTACAAAACAATTCAAGGTATTAAGAACAATTCGAAGTACTTTAGCCTTTAAACCCTAAACCATTTGGGCTGTACTTACGTTAGAGGTCGCTTCTTTCCCTTTCACTGCAATCTCTATAATAAGCCAGAAGCAGCCTCTGTGGTGGCCTGCGTGCGGAAAGTTCAAGGAAGAGAACAACTTGAGATCCATTTTTCAGTGTACATTACTTTGAATCCCAGGAGCATGGTGCTGAGTATATATTCTAGGAAGGATATGATTTTTAAAAACTTGGAGAAATATTTAGTGGCAGGCACAATCTTTTCATGGTAGATAATTTCAATATAGTTTTTCTTAATTTAAGTTGAGATGAATTGCATTGTTTTAAAACACTGTTTGCCTCAAGTCTACAGAAAGAGGAAAGCATAAAAGAGAAATCAGTAAGCAAACATTGCAACCACAAATGATTAAGCACAAAAAAAGAGGTTAATAGAGTGATGCTATTACAGTATATCGATGTCAGGGGAGAGAAATCTTAGGCGGGGAGAATAAATGAATGAGGAATTTTATGCCAATCTAAACTTCCCTTTAGGGATAATATAATCCCTTTAGGCTTTGACCAGATTAACCCTCAACCCTTTGCTTCTTCCCTCAATATTCTATGCCTCTTGAAGGAAACGGACATGCTCAGCCTTCATCAGACTAATGGGGTTTTTTTTTGGGGGGGGGGAGTTATATTTTTAAAAAATAGAGTAATATTTTCAGCATATCTGGGGAGTTTCCCATTTTGCAGAAACCATTACCGTGTCTGTACATCCACTGCATATTGTTAAGCACTCGATTATAAAGTTTGTTATTATAGGGAACAAGCAGGGGTTCCATGGGGTAGTCATGGGAGATAGTTTAGAAATCCCTCTCGCACCTACATCTCTCATTCTAGAATTGCTTAAGGTGATCAGCAACTATAAGCACTAAATATATAATGATGAGCGACAATTCGTCCTCTTAATAAAAATGAGAACCCCCATAGAAAGTAAAAA
>NW_015172568.1:243952-261905 GCF_001447785.1 Gekko japonicus
TGCATTCATGCCCTGAAGACCTTTTCCCCTTAGGAGACCACCTTGGGTATCTGACAAAATGGAATCTGACTGGCACTTAGGTGGTAGTAACAGTGTTTCTCTAAGAATAGTCATCGTTTTTTCCAGGGCCAAACTAGTTATGACAGCACCCTCGTGGCCCCCACAAGGACGCCAGCACCATTTAAAAATCATTTAAAAATTACTACAAAGGCCCTTCTAGTGTGGTGCTGTTGTTCTCCTCCTGCACCTTTTCAAGTGCTGAAACAGTCATGAAAGGGGGGGCATTTTGTCACCTAAAAAGGCGCCTCATCCTGCCGTGCTAAGGGCTCAATCAGGTTCGTTTCCTTACAGCATTTTAAAATCACCTTAAGTGGTGGCATCAGTATCCTGGTGGCCACAAGGGCGCTGTCATACCTAGTTTGGCCCTAAGGTGCCAATCCTCTTTGCTGGATTTGCCACAATATACTAGCAGCTGGCTACCCCTCTGGAACTGTCTGTTTAAATCAGTTGCATGGAAATGTAACCATTATTTCAGTAGAACGTAATTCTAATTCAGTATGTTTAGAATCCTATTGTAAGACAGTTTGAGAAGTTCAGAAGACGTATCTGTTTCCTCTTCAGAGTTACATCATCTGTACAGATAATCTGACATTTTAAATAACTTCACACTTAATCCATGACAATTTGATCTCCCAAGGTTAATTGATTATTGCTACCACAGTACTGCCAGGAAAGATCAGAGTGCTTACATCTTTTCATTAATCCCCTCTGTTCAATGAGAAGATCTAAAAGAAGGGTATGGTGGCTTGTTTTGACTGTTTTTGCGTCTAGCTTCTCCCCCTGCAAGTTGTCATTATGTCTGAATGATTTTTTCCCCCCATCAGAGACGTAGCATCCCATAAACATGAATTCGTATGGCCAGTATCACATTCAGCCAAAACCATAGAATAATATTAAATGAAGGCTAGCACATCACAATTATTAAGGAGGAAAAAGCAAAAAATCTATCAAAATCTGTGAAAAAATGCAGCCCAACACAAACCAGAATCCCATCTCTTTCTTAAAACTGACATTCAGCATTTTTGCCTCAGTAAAAAGCCCGTCAGCGTTCAACAATGCCACTCAGGGGTGTTCTAGTAGAGATGAGCTTTATCAGCAATTGCATATTTGTTATTGACATCATTCTTTTCAGTGGCCCAGATGGCACAATGGGGGGATTAACCCGCGTGCAAGGCAGGGTGACAACTCAGTTGAAAAACAGAACCTGGTCAAATGTCACTTTTTGAAAGAAAGAAAAAAACTGCTGCTGTAGAGAAACTCAGAAGCATTGCTGTGTTTGCTGGAAGCCTCCATTTATTTCAAATGATCACCGGTGGTGTTTTTCATTCTGGAAACAAAACTAGTTCCTCTTAAAGAAAATCTGGAAATGAGAAAAGATAACACCTCTTTATTGTGTACTTGGTGTCTTTTCCCCTCACGTGGCAGCCGTCTCTTATTGTAGAAGTTCCCTCTCTCTCTTTTTTCCAAATTGAAAAAGGCCAAGTTAGTAAATTTATCATTTGTTATCGGCTCTTTCTCCCAAAAGTAGTATGAGTAATATTTTAGCTTACAAACATCAACCCTTTGAGGTAGTTTGGATAATGACATGCCCTAAACCATCCAGTTAGGGCAGAACTAAGTATTATTAGGCAGCAAGGGCTGCAGTTGAAAACAGTAGCATCTTGTCAAGTCACCTCCCCTCACCCTCTTGTGCAACTTACCCCATCACTCAGGGTGGTTTCCTCAGCACAGCCAAAGTTGTGGAATGGAGATGGAAAATATCATAGCTGATATTTCATATCGTAGCTGAACATATCTTCATTTAATATATTTCTGTGCTACATCTTTCGCAGAGTGCATTACTCCTATTTCGACCCTGTGTGCTAGCCACTGTGACCAGTGTTCCCTCTAAGCTGAGTTAGTGTGAGCTAGCTCACAGTTTTTTAGCCTCCGGCTCACACATTTTTGTCTTAGCTTGGGAAGGATGGCTCCAGAGCAAACTAATTTATGCAGTAGCCAAATCGCTCGCTCACAACTTTAATGCCAGTAGCTCACAAAGTAGAATTTTTGCTCACAAAACACAGTTTAGAGGGAACATTAACTGTGACTATATTGATACTGTCTCCATTTAAAAGAGACTGATCATTTGCTAGATCTGACCAAACTTTAATTCTAGTTACCTTTCCAAGAAAAAAAAATGCCTTGGTATTGAATGGTTTGGTGAAAAATATCACATGTATCTGTGAACCGCCTTTGGATCCTTTCAGTGCCATCTTGATCCACTGATGCATTCCATAGGCTATGTACCCATGAATCCTCCCTGCCCAGAAGAGCTTTCTGGTTCATTTCAATGGAGATAAACCCGTTTTTATATACATTCCATAGTCCTTATTTGGAGGCCAAAAGAGAAAGGCCTGAGCTTTATCAACAAGACAAAACTAAGAGAATACATTCAATTTAATCATGATCATTACAACCAATTATACCCGATATTACTGTCAACAGGTTCAGCTTGAATTGATTCTTACTCGTGCCTCTTCAGGCAGGGGAAGGCAGAGTCATTTGGAAGCATCCAGAGCATCGAAATTAAAATGTGTGTAAATTAAACACATGTGAAGTGCGCAATATGTGGCAAATTAGTACAGAAAATACTGTAAAAAACTGTGCATCTTCAGGGTTTGCCTGCACACCATGATTTGACAGGTATTATTGCTCTTTGTACAATTATTTAAACCCTGTAGGAATTCCCAGTGTCAGGGTATGTCAGCGCACTGTTATTAGACAAGTTTAATTAGGATCTACCCTGCTGCTCCTAACAAGTATTTAATTAACTTCTAGGCAGGGTAATTAGCTTTCAGATTGTGGCTGATTTTCTGTCTCACCTTCTGTTGACACTTGGCCTCCAGTAAGGCAGCCTGCTTTGCTGACAGTGTAATGGATAGTATCTTTGGGAAGCCTAATATCAAGTCTGACTAGTCTAATAAAAAAAAAGATGAAGATAAAAGACAAAATAATGACTGTCAGGTCATGGTCCGAGAGTGCTACAAAAGGCCATAGATCAGACAGGCAGACACAAAAGCCTGCTAAAAGGAAAGGAGGAAAGGAACAATTTGACCTTACGTACTTCAGGAAAATAGAAATAATTGGACAAGATGGGTGTGTAGGGGGGCAGGAATAAGAAAGAAGTGTAAAGTATTTTGCAGTCTAGCAGATGTAACTATTAAGAATCCATAGTTAGCATCCTCCTAAAAATATATTGACAGAGTTTTTTTAACACTATACTCTTAAGCGATTTTTTTCTTTAAAAATCTGTATCAAGTAGCAATCTATTTCTATCTATTAGCAAAATAGATACTCTGGAAGAAAGTGAACATTAAACAAAATTAGCTTTGCCTTATCAAACCAGTTGCCATTTAACCCCTTAAGGCCATGAAAGTGTAGCGGAATTCAGAGACTGTATCTTTTGATCTGCTGCGTACAATTCGTTTTTAGCCATTCCTGACATATCATTAAAAATAATGGCGCTGCATTCAGCAACACAGCTATGCAAAATTTGGGACTAGGGGGTGGGAGTGCTGAGGAGCTTGCAAAACCCTTTCCCTGTCATTAGGACAAAAGGCTTGTAATTTTCTTTCCTTTTGAAAGCGGGATAATTTTTTTAAAAGTCTTAATTTTTGCAGAGTACCCCAGGTATCTAAGTGTGGTACTCCATGCTTCTTTTAGTTACAGAATTTCAACAGCATTGGTCCAAAACATTAACATTTGACAAAGTATTGCCACCGGGTTCTGACTTACCATAATAATAGGGCGGCGGGGGGCGGGGGGAGAGAAAATCCTGTTCTTCTTGATCAAGACATATATGAAGGAGAAATTCTAATTATGAAATTTTGGAATACAGATGTTAAAATCTAATGCATTTTCTTCACATCTTCATTGTGCTCAGCAGTGAACATATCATACCAGTAGAATGCCGTGTGTGTGTGTGTGTGTGTGTGTGTAATATTCTGTAGCAAGTCACTGGTCAGTTCCAGAAAAATAGTACCACTGACTCCACCTAGAGCAGAGAATAACTGGAAAATACTGGTCTTTGTAATACTAGGCTGAAAGCAGGTGTCTTTTTCTGGTATGCTGCTACACGGAGGCAGGTGTTTTGGGCATGGGAGCTTTGACCAGGGAGTCTGCTGTATATCGACCTCGAGACTTTGAAAAATAAAACCTGCTTGAACCACCACAAAGATATACAAGGAGCAAAGCCGCTTGCCCGTTGTATTAATGAAGATTTGCATCGGTAAGAAATTCCACAAGAAGCATACATAAAACAGCTAAGAGACCGGGATATGTTTAGAGATCCCTTAGAAAATTCTCACACTTCCTTTGGACAGAGGCTCGGTAAGCTAAGCTGAGCTTTTTGAGCATATGATTACTTAAGCTGACACCTTGGCTCGGCTTTTACTGTGTGGACTTGCACTAGGAGCAGGTTGTATCTACTTATTTATTTGAACGATTTATACCCTGCCTTATCTGTTTAGACTCATGGGGGCTAAAAAAAGTAACAACATATTGCAAGGACACCAGAACAACGTAACAGCCTGTTAACAAGATTAAAAACATCATATGGCTTATCATCACACAAGTTAAAAACATGAAACATCCTCTGAAATAAAACCATCTTATGTGCCTTCCTAAATGCCGCAAGTGAAAGTTCTCTGGAAAGCCATTCCAAAGGGATGGATGTACCACAGAAAAAGCCTGTGACCTAATTGTTGCCCTTTGGACCATCCTAAAAGATGGCACCATCTGTCCGAAGAGTGCAGCTGAGGCATAGGCACGGGCATTTTTATGCTGCCTTTCCACCTGATCAAGGTCCTCAAGGTGGTGCACATAAAAACATTAGAACATTTGAACAATTTAAAAAAATTAAAATGATAAAATAATTCAATACAACACATAAACAACACCAGGACCAGGGAGGAGGTCTGTGGCGGCCATGGGGTGAGGGTGAGGGGGATGCTCTGAGGCAACTGCCTTCTGGACTGAAGACTATCCAGTCCCCCACTCTGGCCTCTCCTACAGATTCTTTATACCCCATCCACTCACAATCAAATTAAAAGGGGGACACAAGCTTTAAAATAAAGATTGGTAGCATGTAACCTATGTGCTCCCTCAAGCTCTCTTATCTGGAAACCTGCTGGATTACAGTTGTACTTATGTCAGGTAAAAAGAGATCATGGGTTTTTAGATATTTGACTTGATAGGCAAGACACATATGAAGATGAACAACAGTTTTATTTAACAGAAAATAAACTATTTAATAAGGCAAATATGATACGTGGATAAATATATAAAGTAAAGCTAGCTCTCAAATAACATAACTCACGAGGGGAGATTTGATTTCCTTTTTCTCTGTTCAGGTTACCTCAGTAGGTTCAAGGCTGCTCTTTCCCCATACCACGAACCTTTCCACAGAACCTATACACACCAGTTAGGAATGATGGGCCCTTAACAGGAAGCGTATTTGTCGCACATAAATAAGCTTTCTTTCCTAAGTTGAACCCCAAACACTAACGAAAAAGCCAATAAAAACATGGCTAAGCTGACACTCCTTTCCAGAGCCACAAAATTCCTATCCAAATGAAAAAAGTTTTTCTTCACCCTTCTTAAGCTGAGGCAGGCTCAACCCCTCCCATCCAGTGGAATTCCATGAGTTGACAATCATTTGTATTTGCATGAGGCCTAAATCACAAGGATTGGTTCAGAGCCTTGGAGGAGAGGTGGGACTTTTAAGGATTGCCACAGAGCAAATAACTGTTACTGGGGATATGCCAAATGAAACAAACAAACAAAAAGTCATCACCCACTGGCAGAAGACATGATGGGGGAGACAAGACAAATCTCCCTGAGGAAGGAGTGCCAAGGTTTTGGTCTACAACTCAGAACACCTGTTCTTGGGTTGCCACTTCATATGGTGGGGGCAACCAAAGCAGAGCCTCTGAAGATGACCAAAGTGAACATGTAGGTTCTTATGGAAGAAGGCAGTATACCGTGAAATGTGGTACCTTAAACTGAATGTGTAGGGTTCTCTCATAACTTCTCTTACAGATAATTGGATTTGATGCTACCTATTGCTGTGACACAAAGATGAGCTTTAGGTGCTTTGGGTGTACCCAGTATAATTTTGCCTTTGTCCTTTGAGTGGCAGACTCCCCTCTCCCTATATCACAAATTGCTTAGGAAACTCCCTTCCATTTGACAAAAAGTTTGCCATGTGACATGCAAGGGTGGTGAGTGTTGGAGAGAGCTGTCCAAACCCCTTGGCCATGTTTTTCTCCCCAATGTATTTTGCTCTCTCTAGTAGTCCCAGAGGGAGCAAAACACACGGAAAGGGGGGGGGGACCCAAAGCAATAGGGATAAAAGAGTGACAAAAATGACAGTGAGGAAGTGGACTAATTCTGCAGTTCTTTATATCTGGGTCTATAGGGGCAGAAATGACAGGAACCAATCAGCTTGTTTCGGGGGGTGGGCAGTGTGGCAGTACCAGAAGTGATTTCTCAAAAATGAACATTAGAGATGGTGCCAGCACCTAGAACAGAAGACTGCTCTAACTGGTGACACCATTGCTAACACTCTTTTTTCCCCAGGGAAGGAGGGGGGAAAGTCAACAGCAGTGGGAGCAGCAGCAAGACAAACAAGGCAGAGGAGAGATGAGACTAGCAGCTTCTTGGAAAGCCATGCACTGAAGCTGCCCGGCTCTCCCTTTTCTGCCCAGCAATCCCCTTTCTTCTGGGGTGCCATGACTTTAAGGACCTTGAATCCTTCAGTGCCTGGAAGAGGCACACAGAGGTTTCTCTAGTGGCATCAATGTATAAATTACTTAATTAGAAATCAGATTTCAATATATATTACAGCAAAGGCATATAAGAACATAAGAACATAAGAGATGCAAATGTTGGATCAGGCCAAAGGCCCATCCAGTCCAACACTCTGTATCACACAGTGGCCAGATATACCAGTGCCATCAGGACATTAGAAGCCCTCCCACTGTTGACCCCCCCAAGCACCAAGAAGACAGAGCATCACTTGCCCCAGAGTCCCTATCTATACCTTGTGGCTAATAGCCACTGATGGACCTCTGCTCCATATGCTTATCTAATTCCCTTTTGAAGTCGTCCATATGTTGTAGAGTAGGTTTGTTTTTATATGTTTTTGGATGCTAAGATTTTACTGTAGTATATTTTTACATGAAGCTGAGTCAGACCTTTTATCTATCAAAGATAAGCATTGTTTGTTCTTTCCAGGGTCTCAGGTGGAGGTCTTTCCCATCGTCTACTACCTGATGCTGTCACCTGGAGATACCAGGGGGGGGGGCTTCTGCATGCAAACCAAATGTTCTATCACTCAGCTACAGCCTCTCCCAACTAAAGCAGTTTGAATGAATGAATGATCCAATATTTTTTGGGGGGGGCTTTTCAGTTTTGAAAAAAATGATGGGTGGGATTATGAAAAGGTATATACAGGCATGTATGGGGTGAAGAAAGTGGATGGACAATTTTTCCTTCTTCCCCCAAAATATTTGGGGACACCCAGTGACACTGATGGACAGTGGATGCAGAGCAAACAAAAAACACACAACATATAAGCAATGTTCCCTCTAAGCTATGGAGCCCTGTGAGCAAAAATTCTACTTTGTGAACTACAGGCATTAAAGTTGTGAGCAGGGGATTTGGCTGCTGCATAAATTAGTTTGCTCTGGAGCCAGCCTTCCTGAGCTAAGACAAAAATGTGTGACCTGGAGGCTAAAAAACTGTGAGCTAGCTCACACTAACTTATCTTAGAGGGAACACCACACATAAGTAACTTTTGGAACTACCATGAGATCTGGTAATAGCCACTAGCCCACTGGCATAAGAGGGGATTAGATAAATTCATAGAGACATGATTTACCTGGTTTTTTAAAAAAAATATAACCATAGACAACATACCATAGACAGCAACAACCTTTAAAACATTCTAAGTTTCAGCTTTTTAAGAGCACCTCAGCCTTCAGCTGTTATAGAGAAGACAAGATCTACTTACCTAAATCCCTTCTGAATAACTCTACAAAGTTTCATGAATATTCTAAGAGCAGAAGCCTTCCTGACACATTCAGGAAGTCTAATCCACAATGTGGTTATCACTATCGAGAAAGTCTATGACCAAACGGTGGTTGTTTAACCACCTTGGAAGGGGTGGAGGACTGTTTTTTTTAAAAAGAGCAGATCTGAAGGTCACATTCCCATAGAAGTTTAGAGTGGGAAAGATGGTCCTTCAAATATATAAAATAGTCTGCTCCAGATAACAACCGAACTACTGCATTTTGCACAAACAGAAGTTTTGAAGTTGTTTTCAAGTGTGATACAATAACCTAGTCTTGAGACTACTGCAGTATGAATCAGCACGGCTAGGTTGGCCAAGGCTAAATACAGAGCTAACCTCCATTCCAGAAGGAATTGAAAGGAAATACTTTTAACTAACGTACCTCCTTATTTTTCTAACATAAAAGCTGGGTCTTGGATGACACCCAGGTTCTTTGAACCAGCCAAGGATGAATTAACTCCAATCATTCACAATATCAGCCATATCATTGTCTTTGCCAACCAGCATCATATCCGCCTTGTCTGGATTCACTTTCAGTTTGTTATCCCTCAGCCATTTGAACATGCCTGACAGACACCAGCTCTAGAACAGAGATAGAGGCTTCTGGAGGTGTAGATAGAGAGATGGGCAGTTGCATGTCACCAGTATATTGATTACAGCCTACTCCAAAGCTTTGGATAATGGTGGCTGAATGGGACCTCCTTTGGAGGCTGTATACCCTGGAATCCACATTGCTTGGTTGGGACACAGCAGCAGTGGGAGGCAGTGGCTATCCGAGCCATCTGGATGGCTGCTGTGGTGGAACAATAGATGCTGGAGTAGATAGATCTTTGGTGTGGCCTAGCAGAGCTTTTCCTATGTTCTTATGAATAAGGCAGATCAGTTTTTAAATGAACTCACCCACATTCAAACATTAGGGCTTCCCAGCAAATCAAAATTTGTTCAGAATGCCATTGTTTAAAGAATCACTACACCGGGACTTATTCACCTGATCAGAGTGATCTATAACACAAGCATGTTACAGAGGTACACCCCTCATTTGGAACGTCTGACACACCAAACGATTCTCCCCCCCACACACACACACTCTTTTTGGCAGCCTTGCTGTTTTAGTCTCACCACATGATTCCAGAAAATAAGTATAGGTGGAGTTGCCTGATATAGCGTATGGATTAAAAAAAAATTATATCCCACCTTATCTCCTCAGTCTTTAAGTATAATGGTAATGTGAAAATTCTTCATTTTCTGCCAGGACAGCAAATGCAAGGACAAATGTGAAACTGGAAAAAGAAAACCAGAACATCCTACGGTGGATGAAACAGACACTCCTCACCATCATTCACTGGGCAGGTCAGCCCAATATTTATCGCTCCTTTTGGAAACTCTGGTGCCTCTGTATTATTTATACATGCAGGTATTCCTCTAGAATGTATATATCACCTTTTCACCGCACTGCACAAAGTGAGCATAAAAGCTGTGTGCACAGTGCACGCAGAAGATAACCAAGTTCAATCCCGAGCATCTTCAGATAAAGAATCTCAAGTACCAACTGTTGGGAAAGACTTTTCACCATCTGAGATCCTGGAGAGCTTTTGTCAGAGTGAGACAATGCTAAGCTCAATGGACTAATGGTTTGATGGAATAAGGCAGCTTCCTATGTCTATAAAGCAGCAACAAAGAACCTGTATCATTGTCCCCCGAAATTCAGGTCAGCCAGGCCAACAGATAGGAGTAAAAGATTAAGAGTACAATTCTCAGCAAAGTTACATGAACCATAATATACTTGTACTATAATCAATCCAAGTTTCCTGAAGGGTTTGGTTGGAAAGGAAAGTTGTTAGCTGTTGCTTAAAATTAAACAATGCTATAAAGTGAGGGATTTCAATGATAGGGATACTACCATGGAAGAAGCCCTCCTTCACACATCTGTTGTCCTCTCTCCAGTGAGTGCAGAACTCTAAGTACAGTCTTTTGAAAAGACCTTAGTACTCAAGGAGACTCAGGGATTTGTCTGTCTATTTACAAATATCAAGATACCATAGGAGTAAAGCTGCAAGCACAGAGGTAAAACTAAACTAAGTTATGTTAGCTTAGTTCCTTGGAATCAACAACCACTTCCTGCCAATAAAAATCCAAACTTTTTTCTCACACAGCTGTCTCATACAAATGCACTATTAATCCATCTCTACTTTCTAAAACGGAGTTTTCCTTATTGCAAACCATAGAAGGGGAAAGCGTCTCGAACGTTCAAGGTGCACCACCTTTCACAGCTGGCAAAGAGAGCCCAAGTACATGTCTGGAACTCTAAAAAAAACAGAATTATCTTGGTAAGACTTAAAGCATTCATGACGAATACACTACACAGAAAAATGACAACTATGATTGGTAACCGCTCCAGAGATGTACACTGGTTATTGTATGAGGTCAAACTGAGCCCTAAACTAAAAACTGGTTCAGAGAGGGTAATTTTTTTCAGTGAACCAGTACTTAACCCTCACCTGTCATGGAACCTGAACCAGGATGGAACCGCTTAACTGAAAACTGGCTCAAAATATATACTTGAGTGATCATTCAGAACTACAAGAAGTGGTGTGGAAAGACCATAGCATTTTCCAGTCCTAGAGATTATACAGGCCAAGGAATCATTCAGTCATTCCAAACATATACAGAGGAATAAAACTGTACCCACAGGCCCCACCACTAGGTATCTAGGCATACAGATAGACTTTGTATGCAAAAGATGGAGCAATGCAATGTGTAGGGCTCCATGCAGATATTCTTCTTTATGTGCAGGTATCCACAAACCAGTGGGTGTGATCTAGTTCTCCGTGTATGTTGGGTAAACACCCTTTGAACAACTGAACAGCTATTTAAAAAAACAGTGAGGAGATTCTTGGGCTGGTTAGCTATCCTGCATTTACTTATGAGCTCAAGAACAAACAGCTTCACTCACATCAGGACAAGTGAAAAGATAGATAAATGATGAGCTAATTAGGAATTTCTCAACTTTTGTACTCCAGATGATGAAATGAATGAGATTGATTCTTGAATCAGTAATGACAGAATAGTTCAGATATTGACCAGAAGATGCTCAAAGAGTGAAGCGACAGACAAGAGACACATCTTCAGGCAATGAGTGCATGCACAGGTACACATGTGCATGGGTGCACACACACAATGTCACATCATCATCAATGACTTAAAAATATCACTTCCCAGTGGCTCTTGTGGGGGGGTGATGGTACCTGCAGGTCACTTAGGTGAGCAGAATGTCACCTTCCTATCTACATGGTATGAAAGGCACCTCTAGTGCAATCATTCCCAAAATATTACACAAAACCAATTTGGGAAAGATTGCAGCAAAGCAGGCAAGACACAGAAAAAGGACCCAAGGAGGATAAGGGCATGTGGATGCTCCCAAAAACAGCACTGCAGGAAGGATGGAAGCCAAGGCACAGCAAACCCTTAGAGGTTGTATTTAATTATCATGGCTGGTAGCCTTTTATAGGAATCTCCTCCAAGGAATTGTTGAATCCTTTTTCCTAAATCCACCCAACATAGAACATGTATTTATTTTTGTATGTCCCTCTTATACAACTGATATTATTTATATACCGTGAACCTAGTGAACATTGGCATTGTTATCTTCTATTGTATATATATTTATTTGTATATATTTATCATTTGCAATTAGTGGGCTTAAGGTGCACATTTTTCCCCACTTGCATGTTATACTCTTCTGTACTTTTGTCTGTTTCTTTGAAAGGCTTCCTCTTTTTTCTTTTGAGCCCATAACCACATTTTGTAATTCTATTATTATGAACAGTGTAAAAATAAACAGAACACCCAGCTTTATTGTTACTATGTAAGTCAGTATCCCAGGCATGTCCAACTTCGAACAGGTAGTGATCTATTTTTTCCGGCCAAAAGTGCTGGTGATCTACCACCATGAAAATAAAGTTTCAAATTAGTTTCAAATTAGATTTTAACCCAATAAAGTTGGGTTCCACCGCCCACCCCCCCATTTATAACGCACCTTCTGTCATTTACTGGTAAGCAAAATTCATCATACTGGCACCAATAATCAAATACTACCAAACAATAATAAAAAAAACCCAAACACCGGTCCAGCAAACCAGGAGACCAAGTGGGGCTGGTGATCTACCTCTGACCCCTCCACGATCTACTAGTAGATCGCGATCTACTTGCTGGACATACCTGGTATAGCCCAATCTCGTCAGATCGTGGAAGCTACACAGGGTTGGTACTTGGAAAAGGGACCACCAAGAAAGACTCTGCAGAGGAAGGAAATGGCAAAGCACCTCTGCTTCTCACTTGCCTTGAAAGCCCCTTGCTGGAGTCACCATAATTTGGCTGCAACTTGGTGGTACTTTACATGCACACAAATCAATATATGAAGAACATTTATGGGGCAATCCTAAACCCAGTTACATGACATATTCCTAAACCCAATGAAGTCAATGGGCTTAGAAGGGTGTAACTTTATTTAGGATTGTGCAATTAGAGACAAAAATTCATTCTACCTTTCAGTAGACACATATTACTTACCAAGATACACATTACTGACGAAGTATTAGCACAAGAGAATGGCATGTTTTAAAATATCATTTTTCTCAAATATATTGTGCTTATTTGTGCTTATTTGATGGAAATTACTGTACAATCAGAAGTCTTTGTTGCTGTGGATGCTTATTCTCTGCCTGAGCCCTAGGCTTCTCTTTCATCAAAACATTTATGAGGTTTTACATTTTTTAACAACTGCAATTAAAACAATGAAGAGGTGCCCTGAACCCTCACACTCTAAATCTTGAAGTACTATTCCACATGACAAATTCAAACGTTAAACTTTCTCATTCAGATTCAGAATTTGAAGGGGTCTGAAATATTTTCAAATATTCATTTGTGCCTTATCAGCTATTGAAAAAGGTCTGTACTTGTGTCTCTGTGCTTCATGGGCAGCACTTTGTGTGCAGTTTGAAAAGGCCAATATATCTTAACTTTAAAGCTTTCACTGCACTGTGATTGATGGCATATTAAAATATCACATAGCTCGCTAAAGAAAGTGCACAGGTTTCTAATGTGGGTTTTTATAAAAAAAAATCCATGCAAAAGTAATGCATGCACATGCTAACTATTTTTTCAGTCTTTTCAAGTCTGCCAATATTTAAATCTTCAGACATTTCTGGAACAATTTCTGGAATTCGAGGGCTCTCCGCCAGTGTATTCTTTTTGTTAGGGAAGAGAATCCTCTTCTGAATGTTCGGTTCGGAGGCTTTCCCCTATGGAGGCAATAATCTCTTCTCCTGACATGGAGTGTGGTTGCCAACTGGCTCACGGGATTGACAGGTAGAATTGCACTTACATGTCACCTTGCTGAATCCATAGCAGTTTGTTCCGAATCTGAAATACTGACTGCTATAAGTCACCTTTCCTTAATTCAATAGAGGGAAAGCTGGCAGGAAAACTGTTATACTTGCCAAAGTTTTAGGTGCTTAGAAGCTAATGGGAAGCAAACAGCAACGCACTGCAGAATTCTTAAAAAAAAAATTTTTTTTTGGCAGTCTCTCTCAGTTTATCACAACACAAAAATATCTCAGGCACCCCCTTCCCCCATCTCAAATTTCATGATGTCATAAACCGTGGAATTCAATTTTGAGAGTAAATCCCAAAGTTCTCTGAAGACTTGTGTGCCAACAACATTTAAAGAGACTTCAGGAGCAAATCTTTCAGGCTGGCAATTTACAGAACTTCACATAAAACTTTCGGCAGCCGTTGCAAAACCTGTCACACTTTGATAAAGCAGCTCAAGAGTCGTATTTAATATGAACATTAGATGCAATTGCAAGAACTGCAATTTTAGCAACACTTCAGACTCCTCTGGGGTCTGCATTTGTAACTTCGCAATATTTTAATATTCATTGGGCCATTACTGTTTTCACCACTATTTCCCACCCTTTCCATTCAGACCACCACCATTCGTTCTTCTGAGCAAAACATGAATATGTAAGAATGAGATTCCACCCCCACACACACACATACACCTCAGCTGTGGAATGGAAAGGCCTCTTTGTGTTGAATGTCCTGAGGCTGCTTCTGAAACAGCCTCATTGTTTTAAAATGTTTTCCCTATTTTCTCTCAATGTCCAAAAGGACTGGTACACACATTGGCATTTTCACAGGATCTGACTCAGAGGAAAGAAGTGCCTGTGGCATTGAGGATGAATCAGTGTGTTGGATAAAAACTTTTAGATCTCTTCCTCCTCCTCCTCCTCCTCCTCCTACTACTACTACAACAATTATATAGCACATTTCAAACCTTTAAAACACATTAACTGCAGGTGGGTAGAATGCTCATGGCATCCTTTCCCATGGTTCAGACTTTGAAGAGTGTAACTACACTCCAGGATGGCACTTTTGAAATAGTAGAGCATGTTAGTTCCCAGTGTTGTCAGTACTTCTTGAAACTTCCTCATCTGGCCTCTATCAGCAATAGGATACTAAGCTACGAGGACCATCGTATGTATAGCTGCCTGTCGGCTGTCCTTATGTTCTCTCTCCCTTTTTGCACATGTGTAATTCTGCAGGTGACGATTCCAAAAGGACTAAAACCTGCACATGATGCTTATGGTTCCTTTGCTATAGATATTGCAGCCCGTGGAAAATTAAACCACAATCAGATGGATAGATTTCTATAACCAGTCATTTCAAATCTTGCATCACAAATTAATGTATTCTGTATCAATAAAAGAACCTGATTTTGTGCTTTGAAACCAGTCCTTTGCCTTCTGTTTGCTACACAATGCCATCTGACTTCTTTTTTTAAAAAATTGCTATTCCCTCCCTCCCCCCCAGCTGCACCTGCTCTGCTTCAGAAATATCACCGAGTAAATCTTGGACTTGTTCTGTCTTCTCTGGTGATAATGCTGCCATTGGCTAACAAGAGCAAAGAAAACGGAGACAAGAAAATAAAGTGTAATGCTGCATCAAAAGGAAGAAAAGGGGCATTAAAAAAAAACCTTATTAAGAGATATATTTTAGCATTAAGGGAAATGGCTAACATAGTCCCCCCCCCCCCAATACCACAAATAATTCTGACAGAGCTAAAAGCAGTATTGAGAAACACACCCTCCCCCCCACTTCAGCAGTTTTGTTGCAGATCTTGTCAACAGGGGAGCCCATTCAGAATGAGGGCAAAGCAAAGAGGGGAATATCACCTCTGTCTCAGAGGTCTTGGTTTGTGCTCAGCAACCGTTTATAATTAAAGAGCCAAAATATGCCAAAATGCAGAACAAGACATCTACAAAGAGCATGTGCAACAGAAAATATACAAATTAACAGTACTGAAAATTGACACGTGGCATAATAATCCATATGATTTCTGCCTCCCCAGTTTCACGTGTGTCAAGTTTTTTATTTGGAAGTGGTACACACAAGGACTCATAATAGGTAATATACACAGGAATATCCTATGAAATTGGAGCTGCGGTGGCTCAAGTGGTTAAGATGCTGAACTGCAGGCTGTGGAAGGTCAGTAGTTCAGCAGTTCGAGACCCGAGTTGCAGCATGACGGAGTGAGCTCCTGTCTCTAGTTCCAGCTCCTGCCAACCTAGCAGTTCGAAAGCAAGAGATTGCAAGTAGATAAATAGGGACCACTTTGGTGGGAAGGTAACAGCGTTCCGTGCGCCTTGGTGTTTAGTCATGCCGGCCACATGACCACGGAAACGTCTTCGGACAGCACTGGCTCTTCGGTTTTGAAACGGAGATGAGCACCGCAACCCTAGAGTCGGATTCAACTGGCTTTCGAGCAAGGGAACCTTTACCTTTATCTTTTTTACACACAAGGTCTCATAATAGGTAATATACACAGGAATATCCTATGAAATTGATTTAGTTCATTGGCATAAATCCACGCACAGTTGTGCCTGGATTACTGGCAGCTGTTCACCTATATCTTTTACTGTTTCTGTAAAGCATCTCTAAGAAGCCCTTTAGTCCTATAAAAATCTTTGCAGTTCATTTGACATACTGGTTATTCCCTTATGCCATCTAAAGAGCCATGCTTGGTTCCATGCTGACCCACACCTGGCTCTACAACCATAGCCCCTTTCCCAAATGGATATCTCTGAAGACAAAGTAGCGTGATGATAGTGTCATGCTTGGTACATGATCGCTAACTGGTTGGGATCACTTTGGGAAGAAGAAGGCAGAGGGAAATGGTGGTGAAAGCAACACAACAGTGAAAGAATACGAAAAGCACACCATATGATAGAATTAATGCTCTTGGAGGAATTCATTTCATCAACCAATACTTTCATCATTAAATGGGTGAACATTCACAAGTAAAGCAGTTGGTTTATTTCCACATTTGGGCAAATCGTGGAGTTTAATTCCCTGTCTTTTTCTGAGGGCTTAAGGTGGGCTGCAAAGGCAACAGTGAGTTGCAATATTAAAATAAAAATAAAATAAAATCCAACAGCTTCTATAACAAGAAGTTTCTATTGCTAATCAGTATTTGACAAAATCTGCCATGGAAATGATCACTTCTTATCCTCCACAGAGACAGTATACTTTTCAGCACTTTGATTGTATTCCTGAAACATAGGATTCAAAACTACTTCAAGGAAGGGCCTTTAAGAAGGTGAAACTATTGGCTAAGGTTGCTGTAGTTTTACACTGTACTTGTTGCCCAGTAGGAGGATGTACATACAGAAAAGTTGGAGATAGATTACTGTTTTTTATGAGAATTGGAAGTACTGTGAGAGAGGCATCATTTCTTTTGTCCCCATCATCACTGCTGTTCAAACAACTTTTGTAGGGGTTTGGGAACAATACCTAAACTGGTGGAACCGGCTTAACCCAAGGCAAATGTGGCCTGAGTGTACAGAGCAACAGTAGAAATCCCTTTCTCACACTGCTTTTAACTCTGGAAAAAAGTCTTTCTCCAGGCAAAGTTTTTCCTTTACCTTTGCCAACAAGTTGTCAGCGAGCTGCCATCTCTCGGGGACGTGTCCCTCTTCCCTCCCTCCCCGTGTTATTCTCTTCTGGTATGCAACTGTAACTGCCAAGCTTCTCCTACAGGTGGATGACGGAGTGTTATGTCTTCTTGCTCTGCTTAATTAGATTCCCGTGTGAACTGACCTTGTGTTTATGATATGAGCCGTTGGAGTTCTCAGGCTGCATCGCGCCTTTTCTAATCAACTCCCCTGCGAGGGAATTGAGCCCATTGGGTTAACCAAGTTTGAAGTTCCTATATTATACTGCCCCTGTGTATTGTATTCATTCTGGACAATTTCTGTATGTTCATGACTAACCATGCTTTGGAAATAAATCTTACTTCTTTGGAACGTGGGTTTGTTCTCCTGCTTGGGATCTGACATTTTGTCCAGAATCCACTTTCCCCCTCACCCCGAGTCTGACATCAATCATGAGCGGGGCCGAAGGGAAATCCTTTTTCTGGGCAGAGGACCGAGGCGCCGTCCCGGCCACTGCCTTGCCATCGGACTTCATGGAAGCCCGAGGTGCCGTTGGGGGAGCAGTTCCGCGGCATGAGACTATTCCTTGGCCTCCCCCTACCCCATCGCAGTGGGGGAAACAAGAGGTACAAGCCGCAGAGGATTGGACTATGTTCGATACCCAAGGCACCCGAGAAACGTTTGCTCATCGGGGTAGTGGGCCCCGAGAAAGCATTTTTGAACCGGGATCTTATCCTGAAAGACCCCGGAGTTGCCCGGCTGTGGCTTATCGAGGGGAGGAAGAGTT
>NW_015172568.1:264937-265061 GCF_001447785.1 Gekko japonicus
AGCACGACAGCCAATCGGAGGTAGTTATTGACTCAGTTTTCACTCCAAAGCAACTGGGAGGGGCGGTGGTTACGCGCGCTCAGGCTAGGAAGCTTCCCGCGCCTCTGAGTTCTTCGGCGGCCGC
>NW_015172568.1:265112-265244 GCF_001447785.1 Gekko japonicus
CAGGCAGTTCTGGTGGCCACACATGCGCAAAGATCTTCTGGAGTTCGTACGCTCTTGTCAGACCTGCGCACTATCCAAGCCCCAACGGGGGAAGCCGGCTGGACTCCTTCATCCTCTCCCCACCCCTTCCAG
>NW_015172568.1:265445-279987 GCF_001447785.1 Gekko japonicus
GACTTACCTCCCAGCAAAGGGAAAACAGTGATTTGGATTGTGGTTGATTTGTTCTCTAAGCAGGCTCATTTTGTACCGTTCCCAAGCTTGCCCACTGCTCAGGCTTTGGCTAAAGCCTTCTTCGGTAACGTGGTCCGCCTCCATCTTTTGCCTGCCAAGGTCATTTCAGACAGGGGGACCCAATTTGTTTCTAAATTCTGGCGGGAATTGTTGTCTCTCATGGGGGTGGAGCAGGGATTGAGCAGCGCTTACCATCCCGAGACTGACGGGCAAACAGAACGTCTTAATCAAACCTTGGAACAATATTTGCGTTGTTTCACAAACTATCAACAATCTGATTGGTGTGACTTGCTCCCCTTAGCAGAATATTGTTATAACAATACGTTTCATTCTTCCATTGGTATGTCTCCTTTTAAAGCTGTATTTGGATACGATAGCCCTCCTCTCCCCTTTCTTGACAGGTCGAGGGATGACTCCAAACCCCACGCTGATGCGGACTCATGGTGCCAGTCTCTACAATCAGCTTGGCCTCTACTGTGTCACACTCTTGATTTGGCTAAAGACAAATATAAAGTGCAAGCTGATAAACATAGAGCCAAGGAATGGGATATCAAACCTGGTGATTCAGATTATGTTTCCACAAAAAACATTAAATTGTTACGTCCCAGTAAGAAACTGGGTTGGAAATACATTGGTCCCTTCAAGGTTCGCAAGGTCATAAATGATGTAGCTGTTGATGTAATCTTGCCTAAAACCTTACAGTCTTTGCATTCTGTATTTCATGTCAGTTTGTTGAAAAAAGATACTGGTCAATGTCAATGGAGGGACAGTAATGTTCAACCACCTCCTGTTTTGGTGGACGGCCAGGAACATTATGAAATTTCTGGCATTCTTGATTCCCGGCTCAAACGTGGTAAACTGTGGTATCTTGTGGAATGGGTTGATTTCGGTCCCCAGCACCGCGAATGGGTGGAAGAAGGGGATATTCGGGCCCCTTATCATGTTCGGGCGTTTCACAAGAAGTTCCCGGGCAAACCTGGAGGTCTCCCGGGCAAACCGGGAGATCTCCCGCCCAGGCCGGGAGACGGTGGGTAAGTGGTATTTTCAGGTGGGCAGTATGTCAGCGAGCTGCCATCTCTCGGGGACGTGTCCCTCTTCCCTCCCTCCCCGTGTTATTCTCTTCTGGTATGCAACTGTAACTGCCAAGCTTCTCCTACAGGTGGATGACGGAGTGTTATGTCTTCTTGTTCTGCTTAATTAGATTCCCGTGTGAACTGACCTTGTGTTTATGATATGAGCCGTTGGAGTTCTCAGGCTGCATCGCGCCTTTTCTAATCAACTCCCCTGCGAGGGAATTGAGCCCATTGGGTTAACCAAGTTTGAAGTTCCTATATTATACTGCCCCTGTGTATTGTATTCATTCTGGACAATTTCTGTATGTTCATGACTAACCATGCTTTGGAAATAAATCTTACTTCTTTGGAACGTGGGTTTGTTCTCCTGCTTGGGATCTGACACAAGTGAAAGTACCTATTCAGGATCAGTGCTTCTTCACTTAATGGTGTGTCTCACTTTTGTAAGTAGGGATGGGCACGAACTGGCTCACAAACTAAAGTTCATTATGAATTTTGGCTGATTTGTGGTTCACAAACTGAAGTTCATGGCAGCTCAACCAGCATGAACATTCCAGCAGTTCTGGTTCATGAATGGATACATTTCCAGACAGACTGACTCCGTTCAAACAAAATATTTACCAAACTTCAAAGCAACGAAGGTGGGGGTTGGAATTCTCCAGCCTTGGAAACACTCTTGTCAGTTTCAAACTAGTTGTGCCAGTTTCAAGAGGTCCCCCCCTTTGCCCATGTTCCTTTGTTCTGACTTCCCATTTTCTTGCACAGAGCTTGCAAAATCTCCCCCCCCGTACTTGGATATTTGACTCTTTGCTTTGAGATCAATCCTTTTAAGCCTGCAATGCCAGTGCCACTGGGTTCTGCTGGGCATTCTGCACACTGTAACTGGTTGTGCTGGGCTTGCAAAATCCCCCTCTGCTTGGATTTCTTGTGACTCTGCTTTGAGATCAGTCCTTTTAAATTTGCAATGCCAGTGGCACTCGGTTCTGCTGGGCTTGAAAAAAAGTCCCCCTTCAGTTTGTACTGCAGGGATTCTCTGGTTTGACATTAGTCCTGTTTTACTTGCATTGCTACAGCAGCACTGGCTTCTGCTGAGCATTCTGTATACTGAACTGGTTGTGCTGGGCTTGCAGCCTGCCCCCCAGCTTGGATCGTGATTCTGTACTTCACATGAGTCCTGTTGAGCTGGTATTGCCACAATGGCTTCTGCTGGGCACTAGTACATTGCACTGGTTCTGCTGGGCTTGCAAACCCTCCCCCTCTTGCTTGGAGTGTGATTCTGCACTAGACATCAGGCCTGTTGAGCTGGCATTGCCCCAATAGCACTGGATTCTGCTGGGCACTCTTCGATTGCACTGGAGAGCCAGTTTGGTGTAGTGGTTAAGTGTGCGGACTCTAATATGGGAGAACTGGGTTTGATTCCCCACTTTCCACTTGCACCTCCTCCACTTGCCCCACTCCTCCACTTGCACCGGCTGATGTGACCTTGGGTCAGTCACAAGCTCTGGCACAGCTGTCCTTTAAAAAGAGCAGTTTGTGTCAGAGTTCTCTCAGCCCCACCCACCTCACAGGGTGTCTGTTGTGGGGAGGGGAAGGGAAAGGAGTTTGTAAGCCACTCTGAGTCACCAAGTGAAGGGTGGGGTATAAATCCTTCTTCTTCTTCTTCTTCTTCTTCTTCTTCTTCTTCTTCTTCTTCTTCTTCTTCTTCTTCTTCTTCTTCTTCTTCTTCTTCTTCTTCTTCTTCTTCTACTGCTGGACACTCTGTACATTGTGGTGGTTCTGCTGGGCTTGCAAAAATGCCCACCCTTTCAGTTTGTACTGCAGAGATTCTCTGACTTGACCTTAGTCCTGTTGGGTTTGCAGTGCCACAGTGGCATCGGTTCTGCTGGGCTTGCAAAAATGCTCCCCTTTGTCAATTTCCACTTCAGAGGTTCTCTGGGACTTTGATTCTGTTCTGCTGGCTTTCTATTGCCCTTGCCTTTTTTGCTGTTTTTCCTGTTCTTTGGAAATGATGGGGGATGGGGGCACTTTCTTTAGGTGGTCTGTAACTCAGATCCTGTAAATCCAATCCTCACCAAACTTGGAAGGCAGGTAGACAAGAGTCAGCTGGAGATCCCCAGTGAGTTTGGTGTCTCTAGCATCCTGGGGAGATGCTCTACTGTGTCACAAACTGGTTTGTTTAGCCCCTAAAAGGTTGCAACGGTTTGTGGTTCGCAAACTGGGCATGCCATGAACCATCACAAACTGCATTTTCCCAGTTTGTGCTCATCCCTATTTGTATGTGGGCTTCGCATTAATTTGCACATTAAAATTTTCCATGTGGGAATTTTGTAATTTAACCAGTGGTCATTTTGTTAGAAAAGACTTCACTAGTGGTGTGCTATCTTTGGGAAAATATATTTGTTTATATTTGTGAAGAGTTAGAATGAATGACTGGGCACCAAGAATTGAACATGTGAAAATTCCAGAGTTCAACAAGTGATAAGATCTATTAATTTCAGATTTAGCCTTCAGTTCCAGTTTCAAAGACAGCCAGCTGCCAACACCCAGTCCTACCAGTTGTCCCAGTAAAGACTGTTATGACTTTATATTGTCCCTAGTATGAGCAATTGTGCGTCATATTTATTGATGGTGGATTTTGCCTTTGTAGGGCTGTCTGGATTCAGTATGGCCAAGGTCAGGTCAAAAACTCTATGGACTGGACCTTATGGTTCTGTTCTGCAAATGCTAGAGTCCACTGCCAGTACAAGGAGCTTCTGCTACTACTGAAAGGCTCTTTGCACCCAGTTGTGTAAATCCTGTTTGTAACAGTAGGACTTCCTGTCATTTGAAGCAGACTCACACCCTTCTATGTCCACCAATGCCAAGGAACTTAGAGGAGTGTAAGGGCTCAGGATTACTACTTAAGACTTTATATCCATTTTATTTCTCTAGAATTTTTTTTTTTAAATCACAGTTATGTTTCAATGCAATTGAACAGTTTCCCATTCTGTTAAATCTGATGAATTAAACTGGGTTGGGTAAAGGGTAGAAAAGAAAGATGTCACCTTGGAAAAGCCAATTCCCCACAGTTTTATCAGACAGAATATGATGCTCTGTCAGCAATCATTTTGGCTCCTGCTGGTATATAATACCCTATGGTCTTCCACTGAACAAATCAGAACATTGCTACAATTATAATTTTTTTTAAAAAACAAAACTTGATAAGTATGAAATTACATCTAATTACAAAGTTAGTGTAAATGAATGTAATCAGATAATTAAAACGGGTAATGACATATTTACAACTTATAATGATGTTATTATGATACTGTATCAGATTATACTATCAAAACTCCAAACAAGGATTTCTGTTCCTGGACTCCATTCATACACAATGAGGAATGAGAAGTGTTTCTCTCTCTTATGGTCAGCTCAACAGCAGGAACAGATTCACCTGCTAGATTCTCAAGGTGGCACAAGGCTTAAAGGCACGAGAATCAGCAATTTTATTGCCTCCCCAAATTAGTGACAATACTTGCTGATTTGGGGACATTTGCTTATCTTCTTAGTACCCCACATGCAATGTATGGGAGCTTCTGTGGCTCAGTAGACAGGAACCTAGACTTGGATCTAAAAGGTCTAAAGGTTCGAAGTGCACAGTTGTACTATTCTAAGCCCATAAAAGTTAATGGGCTTAGAAGCGTGTGACTCTCCTTGATCCTTTTAACATGAGATGCCAGGGATTGAACCCAGACCTTCAGCATGCAAACCGGATGCTTTATCCCTGAGCCATGGCCCCTCCCCTTAAGATAGCACTATTGGAAAGGGATGGCAACCATTTAACGGCAGGACTGATGAGAGGCTAAACGTTGCTTAATTTGTTGAAATTCCTTCTCCTTGTGATATAAAGCTAAGCTGATTGACTGTGACAGTAGAGTCCAGAGTATTTAACAGAGCCACCCTAAGCAGAGTTACATGCTTCTAAGTCCACTGAAGTCAACAGGCTAAAATTACTCCGCGCTCTCTGCTTGCACATACTGAGTGTGATGCTGCAGCCCCTGCCCTATTGATTACACAAATGGGACTTCATTTGAGCACTGAGCACAATCCAGTCACAGTTAAGAGCTTTTACTGCCCAGCAGGACAGAGTTAATTACAAGCCTAAACCCCAGATTGTGGGAAAATTTTGATCCCTAATTTCCCTGATTTTTTAAAAACAGCTGCTAGCAGGTATGAAGGAGGGGAGTGGAAGTTCAGATCAAGGCTGAGATCTTGTGTGAGGGGAATTTAACTCTGTGCCAGTTTCTGGTGCAAATTGCTCCTCCTGCTGTCTGCCCCACTGGATCACCTCTACTTTGTTTGGTGTAGTGGTAGTGTACGCCAGTTTGGTGTAGTGGTTAAGTGCAGACTCTAATCTGGGATAACCAGGTTTGATTCCCCACTCCTCCACTTGCACCTGGCTGGATGACCTTGGGCAAGCCATAGTTCTGATAAGAGCTGTTCTTGAAAAAGTACAGTTTCTGTCAGAGCTCTCTCAGCCCCACCTACCTCACAGGGTGTCTGTTGTGGGGAGGGGAAGGGAAAGGAGTTTGTAAGCCGCTCTGAGACACCTTTGGGTAGTGAAGGGTGGGGTATAAATGCAATCTCTTATCTTCTTCTTCTTCTTCTTCTTCTTCTAAGGCTGTGTCCGTATGCTCTCTTTTACTTATGAATAAGCCCCATTGAACACAGTGGAGTTTGTTTCTGAGTAAAGATACACAGGAACAGGCTGCAGCTGTTTCCAGTGGGGATCAATGCTTAAGTTGGACTGGATCACAACAACCTGTTGTTGTTGTTTTTACCATCGTTAACAGACAGTATTCCACCACTCCTCGTTCATTCCTCTTCCCCTTCCCAACTCCTTTTCTTCTCTGCTTTAGTCTTAAATTGTAAGCTGCTTCGGGCAGGGACCTGTTTTTGTTACCCTTTTTACCCAGAGAGTCCTCTCTCTGGGGACTCTGATGCTAACAATCATCGTATGTTTGAGAAGAACCCCTTGCAATAAACCCAAGGCCCCAGTGGTGACAGATGAATGAAAATGATTGCCCTTAGTGAGACCTGGAAGTTTTATTCTCTCACTAAACAGAAAGAGCTTATCAGTTTCCTCTTTCTCCCAGGTAAATTTCTCTATGGGAATGGTGAGCAGGGGGGGGGCATTCATCAAATGAATTCTCCTCCGACAGCTGTAGGTTTTGTTTCCTGCTTCTTTAGTAGCAGCAAGATTTTTCTCCCTGCACAGTCTTAGTTTCAACAGGTTCCAAGACTGAACTGGTCCAAGCACAAAGATGTATTCATTCCCGTATTGCCACCATCACAGCCATAACTATCAAAGTGTTGCCAAGCCACTTCCTAGGTCAATTTGTGGCATAAATACCCTGTCAGAGGCACAATGATTTATTCATTCTCCTCAAAGATGAGTATCATATGGTGGGACTCATTATATGATTGATTTCACCTTATTTGAATGATTGCGTTGCTGATGGTAGATGCAAAGGGAGGCATCTGAGCTCTGGGAAATAGACACACAACACCAGTGGGTTTCTTTTTTTCCTCATGGGAGCACTTTTATTCACATCAAATGTGTACGGATGTTTTTTGTTTTTTTGTTTTTTTTTAAAAAAGAGCCATTTGAAGGGATATAATCCCCAAGCTTCTGCTACCAAAGCAGGACTAGTAGTATTCTAGAGTATATTGTCCAGTATAAATCAGTGCTATTCCAGATGTCTTTTGCCTGAACTTTATTCTATAGGTGGATTGCAGCTATACTTCACCAACAGATTCTTTAATCCAAAACTCTAACATGGTATAATGGTTAAAGTATCAGACTGGGTGATCTCAGTCCAAATATCCAATGTATCATGAAACTCTCCGGATGATCTTGGCCCTGAGATCAATCGAGGAAGGAAATATGACTATACAGAAATACTTCTATGGAACTGTAGCTACCTTGGGATAAATGCAACAGTTGTCTCTTGGACCCACCAGTCAAGTATCAAACCCTGAAGAAAGTACATGCAGGAAACTTATATGAGTGTCTACAAAGAAACACTAAACACACTGTTCACTGCTCAAATTTGTCTCTTTGCTCTTTAGGGTAATGGCGGAATTTTCACATTTTATAACCATAGGGACCATTATATTCTTCAGACGGTGACCCCAAAGGTAAAAGTATATTGTGCCAAGACTGCCACATGAATACTCATGCTCAACAGTAATGGTGGCAGCATCTAAAAGTTAGGAGATTGTGATGGTGAACTTGTGTGCAGGCCTTGAATCAAGCCCCCCCCCCAATTTTCAAGTGTGCTGAGTGCCAAAATGGGTCTAGGCAAAAGGCAGGTCCATGATGGCAACTACCAATGCTTGCAGCCAGGGGTCGTTTCGTAGAAAAAGAGCTAGGGGAACTCATTAGCATAACTCATTAGCATATGCCACACCCCCTGACATCACCGGAAGTGTGTCATAAGGCCACACCCCCTGACATCACCGGAAGTGTGTCATAAGGCCACACACCCGCCCCCAATGGTCCTGGCCGCCGCCAGCTTTGCAACTCCACTGCTGAGCCCCATGAGGGGCCTGGCGGTGGACCTGCAAGGCTGGTGGGAGTGCAAGGAAGCCCCGCGAAGGCCCTCCCTGGCCCCAGGCAGGCAGGGGTGGGGAGAGGCAGGGAGGAAGCAACTTACCCTCCCTCTTCTCCTGCCTCCTCCTGGCTAAATGAGGGCTGGAAGCGGGGGAGCCAGAAGGAGGGGGCGGGGCTTCGTCATGTGCCCTGCCCCCGTACCTCACCCGGGGGAACTGCAATCCCCCGTGATCCCCCCCGAAATGACCTCTGCTTGCAGCAAATTCATGGATCTTGGTCAAAATGGCCACTTTGTTTTTAAAAGCAACCCTCTTCCTTTCCAACATATTGGAACACTTGTACCATTAGAGAGTTCCAGAGATGAGAAATGGGTGGTGGTTAATACTCCAGCTACAAGCTGGGAAATTTCTGGAGATTTGGATGTGGAACCTGGGGATGGTGTGGTTTAGGGAGGGGAAGGACCTCAGTGGGGTACAAGGCCATACAGTCCACCCTCCAAAGCAGCCATTTTCTCCAGGGGAACTGACCTCTGTGGTCTGGAGATCAGCTGTAATTCTCGGAAATCTAAAAGGCCCCACCTGGAGACTGACAATCCTAGTGGTTAAGAGCTGTGTGTGGGTGTCAGGAACAGGAACATGGTTGGTGGATGAGGAAATAAAGCCAAGTGAAATGTAAGCAAAGTGAGCATCCTACTCTGAATGCATCAGCAGAATGTGAGCAATCTGTTCAGCCTCAAATTGTGCCGAGCTAAACAGAAGGCAAGAGAAGTAAGCAATCTGCTCAGCCTCAAAATACATTCAGAGGGGAAAGGGCTGAGCAGAATGCCAGCAAAACCAGAGCAGCCCCTATGGCTCTGACACTAACATACAAGCCTCTTGGAATAGGCACCAACAGCTCTCCAGAACCCACCTAGATCTTTCTTGATGTCAAGAGGTCAGTCCACGCCTGCATTCTGTTTAGCGTTGGCCCACATGTGGAAAAGTTAATGGCTGAGTCAAGAACTCCCAGGAACTAAATTCTGTGCCTGGGGAGCTGTCATTTCACACTATCAAAACAGTTTCTGCTTTTTTTAAAAAAACGAAGAAAACAAAGATCATTATCAGAAAAAATTTTATGTCTACGTTTTTAAACGTGTACAAAATAATCAATGAAGCTGGCAATATGGGGAACAGAGAAAGGAAGTATGAAGCCATGCACAGAAATGTGGACAAAGATTGGAACGCTGAGGAAACATCGGAAGGATGTAACAGAAAACACCTTTGGTTTATAAATAATATTCAAAATCAGAAGGTATATTTTCGTAAAAGGGATCGAATATATAGCCGAAGAAATCTAGGAACAAAATCTACTGATCCTGAAACATCTCAGCCTATTCTACTTCATGGAGTTGTAGTTGTGAAGATAAAATGGAGGAAGGAAGAATAGTATTGTAAGCTGCTTTGGCTTTCCAAACTGGGATACATTCGAAATCCATGAAATTAGAAGGGTTTAACTCTGCATGTGATGGCACTGTCCATATGGTGCAAATAACATTTTGGTTGGTTTCATCCTTTGTCCAGGTTGCCCTTTATGGCATGTTAGCCTCACAACAACCCACATGAAGCTGAAAAAGAATGGTGCTTAAGGCCATTGAGTGAACTGCTTTCCATATCTGTTTTACCCTCTTCCTCCCTGCCTGCAAAGCGGCCTGCAGTCTGTAATGGGATATTTTAAAAATCTTATTAATGTTTTAATTGTTTTATCTTGTTCTTATGAATGATGTACACTGCCCAGAACCCTAAACTGCAGGGATTGGGTGATTAACAAATCTAATAAATAAACTTGACAGCTGCACAAGGATGTGAATACTCTGGCCACTGGATCATGTTCATACAGCCCTTCAATAAGAGATGGCCAGATCCATTTCCCAAAACAATTGTCTTCGGCCCCTGGTGGCCTTTGTGGCAAATTATTTGTCTACAGTTGCTTTTGTATGCAACAGCTTTCAGACTGTCAGAAGCAACACTGTTGTGTATTTATTATGGAACACAGTGAGCATTCATGGCAGGGTGGGATTTAAATAGGGATCGGCATGAACCAAACCACGAAACAAAATTCATTATGAATTTTGCCCTGTTCGTGATTTGCGAACTCAAGTTCATGGCAGGGTGCCTGGTACAAACTTTCCATGAACTTTGACATTGTTCATGGAGGTTCGTTTTGGTTCTGGAGTGGATACATTCCCAGATAGACTGTCTCCACTCAATCAACAGGCTGGGGGGCATGTAGAGGAGCATCCAGGGGAGATCCCCTGTGACTTTGATGTCTCTAGCTTGCACAGGATCCATTCTATACACTCCTGAACCTCAGCCATATTGACAAGCACTGGTTCAGGATGTTCAGGAGTGTATAGAACAGATCCTGTGCAAACTAAAGACACCAAACTCACAAGGGATCTCTGTATGACTCTCCTCCATCTACCTTCCAATTTTGGTGAGGACTGGATTTACGGAGTCCAAGTTACAGCCTCTCAAAGAAGTTGCCCCTAGGAAAGTGCTTTCTGGGAGTGGTCACTTCCCCAAAAAGCACTTTCCTGGGGGCACCTTCTTCGAGAGGGGCCACAACTTGGACCCTGTAAATCCTCATGAATCTTGGAGAACAGGTAGAGAAGAGTCAGACGGAAATCCCCTGTGAGTTTGGTGTCTTTAGCATGCGAGGGGGGGATGTTCTATCAGACCACGAAACCTCAGAAACCAAACCAGTTTGTAAGGGTGCTAAAAAATTGTGACAGTCCATGGTTTGCAAACAGAGCATGAACCAAACCAATCCATTTTTCAAGTTCATGCCCATCCCTAGATTCAAACTTCCATTCCTGCCCCTCACTCCTTCAATTTTCTCTTTGATCAAAATTGAACTGATTAGAAACACTCCAAATTCTTAAAAAGAGGGAAAGAAACAGATTGTCAAAGTTCAGGAAGAAATTGGATCGCGAGGAATTAGGAGAATTTCTCATTACAATGCTAGTATGAATTCAGTGGCATGCCATGTGCATCAGGAAATTTTCTCCATACAGACATAGGCATTTTAAAATGTTGCTGTATGAACGAAATGCATAAAGTTGCAAATGGTTAGTTCTTTGTGTGTTATTTAATATTTGAGGAGGTTTGTTTCATCCCTCTCTGAGTTCTCCCCCCTTAAACCTGAATTCTATTAATCTTCTATGCTATCATATATTTCAATATTTTGATGGCCATCTGGTTTAAGAGGTCTCCTTCAAAATTAATTAAAATGAATCTCTTTATGTGAAGTGTTAAAAACCCTTTTCACTTTCCAGAATTATGAATGGGCTGACAAAACACTCAATAGTTTTGGTTTCCACCCTGGCTGGTTCACCTCACAGGTGACCCTAACAGTTACTTATGGTTTCACAATCTAAAGAGGACATTGACATGCTCTGGATGCTAGCACCTCTGGAGCTCCTCCTTCTTCCAGCTGCCATTAGTGTGTGTGGAATCACACTCCTGTCAACATTTTCCAGCCATGAGTCCAAAGAGAGCTCCTGCAGCACTTCTAGGGCTTGGCTTGGGCCACATAATATTTGCTTGGAGCAGCAAAATATCTTGAGCGACAGCTGTTTCACTCCCTATAGCAAACTAGAAAAAATAACTTTACTCTCTCCACTGTAAACCAGTGGGACCTTAAGGAATTGTTTTTCTTCCTTATGTTATTGCACATAATCTTTCCTGGCCATCGAAAGTGAAGATTCACATGTCATGCTTCTTTTTTTCCTGTTTCTAGAAATCAGTCCATTTCTTTTTAGACACCAAAAGTTTTAAACTGAGCAACACATCGAAGTGATCAATGTGATACAACTTTGCATAATTGGCAGTTACACCCATAGCTCTTTCTTATCTGCACACATAGAGACAAGTACCTTCATGTTCTTTTCCACAGGTAAGAATCCTGTCCTCCCATGGATACTTAACAGATCCATCAGATCCCTTTCTCTGAAAAATTAGTGACCGTTGAGTAAACATCAGCCAACCATTCTGTCCTGTGAACCCAAGGAATGCGTGGTCAGCCAACACATGGAGCAATACTATACAGGTCACAATGGGACACTTGCAGCACAATCTTAAAGCAGAGTTATACCTGAAGAGTAGAATTCTGCTCAGGATTGTATGGCGGGTATGTGCCCCTGAGGGATCACACCAAGCAGGGGATTATATTGACATCCCATATCACAAAAGAAAGCACTGAAGACACTTAGAAACAGCAACCAGGTTTTTAAAAAGATGACAGGGAAAAAAATGGATAGAATAGAATTATGATAGAAACACGATAGAAATAAGCTGCAGCTTCACCTTCGATAATCAAACAAGCTCAGTTGTGCTTTCTCTGTACCGAGGACAAAAGAAGCCATTCAAAACACGACTGTTCAAGCTGAGCAGATGAACCTAAGAATTTCTTTTTCATCTGAGTTGCTGCACATTAATAGCTTGCTTGCTGCACAGAGACAGTCACCACTGGGTAGAGGTCTGCAATTTTTCCATACCTATTTCAAAAATATTATTCATTTTCTTTATTATATTTGTTCTGGCTCTCATTGTTTTCCATGGGGACTCTGCCATAACCGTCTTTCTCTTCCCCCTCTGTGCTTACTGTGCTGCCAGAGTTGGTGGCCTCTGTACCCAGCATCAGGCTTGTGGAATCAGTGAATGACCAGCCCAGCTGACAATCAATGGGCAGATGGGTGGGTAGAGAAGTTTGGACAACTTTTTAAAGAACTGTTGCTCATTTGCCAAGTCCAAATTTACTATTCACGGGGGAGTCCCGCGCCGTCCTGAGAGTCCCGGAAGTGACGTCATCGCGTCGGCACGTGGGGGTGGGGCCACTAGGATTCAAGGGAAAACCATAGAGTTTCCCCTCAAATCATAGAGCGTCCCGCCCCCAACGTGACCACCCTCTGGGTGACATCATCACGCTGGGGATGTGTGCCGGAAGGGGGTGGAGTTCCCCCCGGGGCCCGATTTGCTGGTATCGGGTAACGGGCCTCTCGGGTGGGGGTTTACCCCCTGGGGGGACTTGGCAAGCCTACTCATAGGAGATACAGGAGCAGGCCCGTGGCTACAGTGGGGCATCTCAGGGCTAGGCCCCCTGACTTGCAAGGCCCCATGACTTCCCAACCAGCCCAGGGCCCCTGAACGGTGGCAGATGCAGGGAAGGAGACAGGTATTCCTTTAATTCAATTAGCCAGTGCCCCCTAAGAAATGTAAATGTCCCCCCAACTTAAAAAATCCTGGCTACAGGCCTGTACAGGAGCCTCTGGCATCAGAACAGAAAATTAAGCTAGGTTGTGGTATGGACATTTTAGGCTTTTACTTACCAAGAGGAGTTTTCTAACACATGTCTTTTGCAACGCCTTTCAGTCCAATCACATCTATTCCCTTTTATAATTTGGATATTTTGTACTTGCTCAAATTATTAAAAGAAGAAGAAGATATGATTCTCCCTCTGAAGAATAGCCAGACCTCTCCTCATTACAAATCTCTCAGACACACTTATTTTAAAAGAGTTAAATGTAAATTGAATGACATTTATCCCTCTTCAGCCCGGACTTGGATAACCCAGGCTAGCTAAATCTTGTTAGATCTTAGGAGCTAAGCAGGGACAGCTCTGGTTAGTACTTGGATGGGAGCAGGGGTCATTTCCTGTGGGAGCGCACAGGAGCGGAGCTCCGGCAGTAAGGAACCCAGGGGGTGGGCACATGCAACAAGCCCTGCCCCCTGCTCCCAGCAGCCCTCAGTCGAGCCACGAGGAGCAAGAAGCAGCCAGGTAAATTGCAGAGCCCCCCCAAGCCCGTCTTCAGGTACAAGCTCTCCCTCCTCTGCGAGGGCAGATCTGCACGTCCCCCCCCCCCAATAGCTAGCCATCGAAAACAGTCCAGGGGAGTCTGAGCGGTGGGGGTTGCCTCTTGACACACTTCCGGTGATGTCAGGGGGTGTGGCCTATGCAATTAAGTTATGCCAATGAGTGCCTCCACCTCTTTTTCTACGAAATGACCCCTGGATGGGAGACCACCATGGAAATCCAGGATTGTTACGAGGAGGCAGGCAATGACAAACCACCTCTGAAAATCTCTTGCCTTGAAAACCCTGTGGGGTCAACATGAGTCACCTGCAACTTGACAGCAAAAACAAATGAACAACCCTGTTCCAGGATCTTAAAACAACTGGGTATTTGATGCTGAAAACTGTTCTAGTATTATCTGCCGGCAATGAAAGCGTAATACCACCAGAATGCTGAGACAACTCAACTGCTTGGGGCATTGTCCTGGTGCCTTCATGATCTTAATCGCTTTAAGAACATTTTAAAAGAAAGCCCCTTGATTTATAACTGAAATGCAAAATGCAAACTTCACGATTCCACATAAATACTACAGAGACAGAAGCATTTGGCTAATGAAGTATGTCAGTAGTACAAACAGACAGACAGGTTTGCTGCTTGCTTCTGTGAAGCATTTTAAATCTTGCCCATGTGCGTGACTGCAGAGACACCGTATGGATGCACAAGGGCACAACAATTGCAGGATTAGGACCCTTCCTTACTGCTGTATTCTTGGATCTGGAAATTATGAGTCTGTTTGCTGAGAACTATGTGATTCAAGTGGTATACCACTTTATTCCACGCAGAGCTACTCCTTTTCATAACAGCTCCTTGGACTGTGCACCCCCATCCCATTCCTTTTATCCATCCCTTTACCCTACTAACACAAATATCACTTTCAAGAATTCCACTGTCTTAGAGGCAGTTCTGGCTTGTTTATTGGCATCAC
>NW_015172568.1:280022-294123 GCF_001447785.1 Gekko japonicus
TTCTAAATTTCCAAACAGTCATTGGGGCTACCTCACTTGTTCTTCTTTCTAGGAAATCCTGACATCAGCCAAATGTTATACATGTTTACTCAGAATAAAAAAGAACCTAATGGCTGCCCCCACTCTCTTTCCCCCCCAGTAAGTAACCCTTGAGGAGATTGTATTCCATTTGTCTGAAGAAGTGTGCTTTCCACACAAAAGCTTACACTTTGAACAAAACTTTGTTGGTCTTAAAGGTGCCACTGGACTCAAGCTTTGTTCAGTCAGTTCAGTGAGACATGCTCTGGTGAGTGTGCACAGGATGTCAAGCTGAAAGCACACTTTTCTGTGTTGACCGCAAGGCATGAAATCGACAGGACCTGACAAAGTCCCTGGGCTCAAGTAAAAACAATTACAAGTCTCTGACCAGCAGCCATGGCAGGCAAAGAATCAAAAGAAGGTTTGGAAAGATGTGAGGAGCATTATGTGAGGCTCCACAGTGGAGACTGAAAAGCAAGTTGCCCAGGACTGCTGAGTAGAGCAAATGCCCAGTTTGAACTACAGGTGTCCTAGTTCTGGTTTCACCACAGCAACATGGGAAGTTCCGATCACCAGCAAGTTACTATTAGCAACTTTGTGTCTTGTGTAGGCTTGTAATCTGATTAGCAGATGACTTTTAGGTCAGCTGTGATCACTCGCAAGCTGAGCCTCAAATTGACTTATCTTACCTTTGCTGTTCAGTCCCCAACTCAGTCGCCATGCCAAGCATGGCATCAGCAGATCCTTAGCTGGGGCAGCTGCCAAGACCCAGGTCTTCTGGAGGAGCCTGCTGCCACCTCTTCTCTACCTGCTCCCCACCCCTTGTGCCCATCTGCTTGTTTGTGAGACCTCCCACCACCCACATTCCCACCTGCATCTGCTGCTCAGGACTTGTGGCGGAAGAATGAGAAGGAAGGAAATGCTAGCTACTCTCCCACCAGCAGTGATCACAGTTGCAGAAACTGCCCAATACAGTTGGGGAAAGGTATATGAGCACAGGGAGGGCTGGCAAGTGGTGGGTGGGGGAAAGATGCATGGATGGGTGATGGGGGAGAAGAACACGGGCAGAGGGACAGGGAGGTGCAGGTGTTCAGTGGGGGAAGGGGAGGAGAGGGAGGCTCAGGCATTCTCTGCCCAGGGACCAACAAAACCTGGAACCAGCTCTGGCTTTGCAGCTGCACAGTAATTGAAATTGATCCCTCCCACAGAATCATGGATGCTTGGGTCAGGCAATTAAATGATGCTGGGAGATAGAAAACTATGACTCCCATGGTCTGTGTGAAGATGTGCTTGTGTAACCTGCGTATGGATGAGGACAGACCAGGAGCCATTAATACTGATTTGGCAAATGAATACAAACACCAAATGGTAAGAAAAACTAGTATGTGTTTATTCCTGTATTATTGGCTGGTTTTGTTCATTCTTCATTTAAACAATTGGTGGCAGAACACAGTGAAGCTATGGTGATGGGGGGGGGGGGACTGACACACACTATATATGACTGCATGCAATCTGGTGAACAGTCTCAAAGCTTCTAGCAAGCAACCCAAACTGCCCACCCAAAAAATCAGCTCCTTGCTCATAATGGGCGAGCGGGATGTAAGATGAATGGGGAGGTGCTCGAGCATCCCTTATTAGTGTATAATAGCAGAAGGGAATAATTTTCAACATCTTCTAATGAAGGTACTCAAGAATTACTTAATGAAGACATCACCTTTCAGATAGAAATAAAAAGAAGTTCATTGTTCAATCAGCAAACCCCTTCCTGTATGAGTACAGAATGGAACATGACATTGATCATGCATCTAGTTCTGCATTCTCTACTGGCAGTGTTTATGACTGTAATATTTAACAAGAGAAATAACATAGAATCAAAAATCATGTATTTATCTTCTTCACCCAGTAGCCGCCAATCATTTAGTGCTGGGGAAGGGGTGATGTCACATCACACATTTTCCTTACATTTTCCTTAGAAGGGGGAGCTGGATGCCAAGTTGCTACTTGGGGCAGGAGTACCATGATCATCATCACATCCGATTCCAAAATGAAAGGGAAAAAACCACTATTGGCATTTTGGACCATGTAAAAATTCCATGAGGGGTGAATCCTTCTCTGTTGAATCACAATTTGATTGCACATTGTGAGCAGCACTCTCAAGTTAAACAAAATGTTGACATTTTATAATTACATAAGCATTCTGTATAACACCAATCCAGTCTAGCACCATGTGTCCAGCAAGTCCAGCCAGTCAAATGCTGCAGGAAAGCTATGGTGAGCTCACCCTCTTCCCTCCCTCACATGCAGGATTTCCCCTCCGTTTCCCCTTTCTTTCTGGCTGAGCAGCCCCCTTTACCTATTTTCTTCTTATTTGAAGGTTTATGGCTGTCCCACCCTGTCACATTATTATATTTTGATGCTGGATCAGCCCAGGCACTTGAGGGATGAGACAAGATCACCTCCTTAACTTATATTCTGAAAATGGCACATGAGGCTTTCGAAAGTTTAAAAATAAACAAAATATTTTATTCCACACAGAGGGGAAAAGGGCAGATGGAATCAGGGGTAAAATGTCTGAGGTGAATCAATAATAACTCTGAGGTAACTTAGTAAATTCATGAACCCCAGTTTATATGCATCCAGCAAGTGAGAGATTTAAGCTTTTCACAAAGGTCTTAGAAACTTTGAGATGAGAGGCTTTATTTTCAGTGTCTGCTAAACTCTCCAGTATAAGTTGTTGAGTTTAACTGACTCCTCAAGTTTCAGAAGGCAGGGATACACTACCAAGTACCCAAAATCCTTCTCTAAACAAACCAGGGATTACTCCACTCTTTAGAGCTATCTTCCTTTCCAGCTGGGTAGGGAATTACTTCTCTAAACTAGAAGTTCTGTTTCTTTTCCTGGCCTGAATGGGGGTCTTCAGTGATACTCCCATTCCTCCTTTCCACCTTCCCAGTCCTCAGTCAGTGTTAAACTGAATTCCCTTTAGCAGTCAGTTCCCAACTCTTTCTTCTCAACTGACTCTATTCAATGAAATCCATTTGAGTAGCCTTGTCACTCAAAGGCTCTCTGGCTCTGGGAGGCATTGATTCTATCACATATACAGCACTTATGACCTTTCAAAGCACAGTCCATCACAGAAGCATACTAGTAGGGCTTGCAGAACAGGCCTCACCTTCTGACTATTCTTCAGCAACTGACAATCAGAGGTAGTCTGCTTTTGAAGTCAGAGGCCCCACCCAGCTATCTTGGCCTATCATCCATAAATCTGTCCAAATCCCTTTTCAATCCATCTAAGCCATGGGTCATCACCACACCTCATGACAGTGGGTTTCACAAGCCAGCTACCTGCTGTGTGAAGCACTATTTCCCTCTGTCCTTCTTGAATTTATTGCCAAACAGTTTCAGAGGCTGACCCAGGATTCTCGTACAATGGAGTGTGTGAAAAAAATTCTTCCTGTACACTTTCTCTACATGACACATAATTCTGTAGACCTCTATCATGTTAGCCTTCAGTCCAGAAAGCTCCAGATGCTTTAGTTCTACCTTATAGGGTAGACATTAAAACCCCATGATCATACAGAAAGCTAACAACTGCACACACATTCTTGGACTATTCTCCTGCTAGGGTTGCCAAGTCCCTCCTGGCAACCAGTGGGGGATGCGGAGAACTTACCAGGATAGAGAGGAAGGCCCAGGAGACAACACTTCCAGCATGCACAGGAAGTGATATAATCAAGCTGCAACATCTCAGCGATGCTTGGTATTTGGGCAAAAACTCTATGGTAAAAATGGCTGCTACCATACAGTTTTTGGCCAAATACCAGAACATCACCTGGACGTCACCTGTGTGATGACATCACTTTCTGTATCCACTGGAAGTGATATCGCCATATCACCATCAATATTGCTTGGGCCTTCCTTTCTCTCCTGGTAAGTCCCCCCACCAGCCAGCTGATCAGTGGTGGGGGTTGGGCTTGGTGGCGGGTGACCCCCAACTCTACCAGGGGAGCTGGCAAAGCTATCTCCTGTAACTATCCCTGTCCTGTTCCAACATCCGCTATTTATACAACTCACTTAGGATGCCACCTGTACACTTCCCTCCCCCAGAGGCAAGATTTTCCCTCCATTTTTCTTTCCCTGTCTGACTGGACCACCCTAGTAATGTGTTTTCTTCCTTGCTGAAGAACTCTGGCTGTCCCATCCTATCAAAGTATAATATTTTAGCTGTTTGCTCAGCCCAGGGACCTGAGGGAAGGATTGGGAGCCCCCTTTAACTTTAATGGCACGAGATGTTTTTATATTCCAAATTAACAAAATGTTTGATTCAACAGAGAGGAGAAAGGTCAGGTGAAACCAGGGGTTGGAATTTCTGAGGTAAAATCAGTACATGCACAGACTTCAGTTCTTATGTTTCAGGCTAATGAGAGGTTCTTAAGCTATTCAGAGTTACTTAGGCCCTGTTCGCACGAGAGGTTTTGGGCCGGGAGAGGGACGGATCGGGGCTGCAGCAAACAGGTGCGATCCCACAGCAACATCTGGGAATCATGCTGCGCTCGTTCCCAATCCGCCCTTCCCGGCCAAAACCCGCACCAAAAAAGAACCACCTACCTGGGTGGTTCATCCTGAAGGGCCGCGGCAAGTGCGGCCGTGGGATTGCCGGCGCGTCCTTGCGCCGGCACATCCCCGGCTCCTGGCTGAACTGCGCATGTGTGAGCATGCGCAGTTCACCAGCCTCCCCTTCCCACCGTCGCTTTCTCCCTGGCATCGGATCGTGCTGAGGAGCGACAGCGCCGTGGCTCAGGGGATCCGTGGGATCCCACCCGGCGTCTCAACTTTGGTGCGTCTCAGAATTAGCCGCACTTCCCCTGTCGCTTTTCCTACCGTGTGGCAGCAGCCTTAAAATCTTTATGTTGAGAGGCTTTTGTTCCAGTGTTTCCCCCAAATACTCCAGTATACTTTCTCTGAGTACTTTCTAATTCTTTTGGTTTCCAGAAGGCTGATGCACTCTCTCCAGTACCCAAACTCCTTCTCTTGAAACACCAGTACTCATCTTGAGTTTTAAACTGACTCTTAAGGTATCTAAAGACAGTTTCAAACCACACCACACCAGGGATCTCTGCACTCTTCAGAGCCAAATACCTGATTGGGTAGGGAATTTTCTTCTTTCTAGAAGATCTATCCCATTTCCTTGGCCTGAATGGGAGTCTTCGCCTACTTCCCAAACTTCCTTGCCAACTTTCCCCCAATTCTCCATCTGTGTTAAACTGCTCTCATCCAAGGCTGAAATCCAAAACTGTCGGTACTTGACTCATCTCAGCTAGGGCCACAATCAGACTGCATCTCTCCTCAGCATCCAGTCCAGAAGCTAACCAATCAGATCTATTGGAACAGCCTGTCACTTAAGGCTGTCTGACTCTGTGAATAATAACCCTTCACAGTCCTTTATCTGTCTGTACAGCACTTCTAAGCTTTTAAAAGTGCAATCCATCACACTAGTGAACAGAAAAAATAATAATTCATAAATGATTTGTGTTCCTTGGTTGCTGCCAATGAACTAATACCACTGACTGTGCACATGCAAAATAAAATATTTTAATGCTGCATGACTTCCTAATGATGACCCATCGCAGGGGTCCCCAACCTTTTTGAGCTGGCGGGCACCTTTGGAATTCTTACACAGGGTGGTGGGCACAAAATGACTTCCACAGGAGATGGAGCCAATCACAGAATACCTGATGTAGGACATGGAACCAACCGCAAAATGTCACAGATCAGGGTTATATATAACACTAAAAGTAACTTGTCAACAGTTTAGGAAGAATCTCTGTTTAACAGGATGTCTTTTAATCTACTCATCCAATCAGAAACCCTGCTGAGTACAAGACTCACCCTCTAATAGCACTTGGCAGGTACCAGGAAAGGTGTTGGTGGGCACCGTGTTGGGGCCCCTGACCTGAGACATGCATAATCCATGCAGTCTTGCAGCTTCTGAGCATACACCAACAATGGCTACCATGCTGACCGCCACCAACTATGCAAATGCTAAACGCCTTGAAATGCTGCTCCTTTTGAATTGCAAACAAATCACCAATGCAATTGTATGGAGCACTTGACTCAAGAGGAAACAGGCAGTGCAAACAGCATAAGTTCATTTTTTAAAAAATATCCTATTTACGAAAAGCAAATACTCTCTACTAACAGTCCCTGAAGAGAATATAAAAGAGGAATACATTAAGCTCCATCCAGCTCATGAACTCAGAACACTCCCTGGTTTGACAAGTGCTCAGCAGCTGAGCTAGAGAGGAGCCCATTGAATAGTGCAGCAATGGATAGCTTGGTATCTGATCACAAGGTCTCCCATCCTTTCTCTCCTCTGCACATTTCCCTGGGCCACTTATACCCCTGCCCTCTCCCCAGTGACTTGGTAAAACAGAAGTTCCCTTTTCACTCCCATGTACACATATGCGGTATTGATGTGTTTTGCCTTATGGGCCACACAGACATATTGCTCTGGCTTTATCTCTTCGATCTTGAACCATTTATTATAGCTCCAGAGAACCCTGATATTAAGCTGCTCTTTGAGCCTTATCCAGGCATAATGTGCTGTTCCACTGAAAGGCTGGCACTGTGAAGAAGATGCAGAGGGTGTAATCACAGCCATTACAGAGAGCCATCAATGTAGCCAAACCTACACTTTCCACAGTCAGCAGTAGGCAGCTCGATGAAAAGGAACTATTAGAAACCAAACCCTAGCACTCAATGTGTAATAAACGGCAAAGCGAAAAATCTATTAGGGAACAGTTTCCGCTCAAAAAATAAGCACAAAATGCTGTCATACAGAACAAGAAAAGATTTAGTGTTATTTTAAAAAGGTCAACTTTTCCAGGATAAACCGCTAGAGTCTGAATTGGAACCCTGCCCACCTTGGAGTGCCACAACAGCTTCACGAGCTCCCTTTCGGACAGTCCTGTCTAACACGGGCAAAAGGGGCACGTTTTAAATGCATGGCACCCCACGGCCAATTTCATTCATGACTAAGTGGAACCAGAGTCTTCGTCAGGAGAGTTTCATGCTCACTTACAGAGCACTGTGCACTCACCTGTGGAATGGTCACAAAAGTTTTAAGAATAAACAAATGTGCCCACACAGTATTGTTATACTGATTTCCACAGATAATGAAATGTTTAACATCATTGCAATATTGCATCCTACTTTTAAAATGAGATGGCTAAATGTAAAAAGGTAAAGGTTTCCCTTGCTCAAAAGCCAGTCGAATCCGACTCCAGGGATGTGGTGCTCATTTCCGTTTCAAAGCCGAAGAGCCAGCATTGTCCGAAGACGTTTCCGTGGTCATGTGGCCAGCATGACTAAACACCAAGGCGCACGGAATGCTGTCACCTTCCCACTGAAGTGGTACCTATTTATCTACTTGTAATTTCTTGCTTTCAAACTGCAAGTTGGCAGGAGCTGGAACTAGAGACGAGAGCTCACTCCATCATGCGGCACACTTTGCAATACTATCCTACTATTTATTGTGGGGTGGTTCAGAATGCAGAGGCTGACATATTGTCCCATCTAAAATATTTGACTCAGCAAATCTAAGGTCAACTTTTTTTTACAGAATTAGGTCTGTTAGTAAAGTTCCCATGTTAACAGCTATGGAATCCACTAATCCTGTATTGACACTGGTTTACAATCTAAAAGGAAAATATAATCACTATTCAAGAATCACACGGTACTAAAGTTTTGGGCTGGAAAATCTTTAGGCAATTCACTTCTTCAATTGGCTTAGACCTGGAGCCCAGGTATTTTTTTTTACCTCTTAGGGTGATTTATATTCTGACTGCAACATGAACAGAGAGCTCTGGGATGTGGTACAGATGTGTTTCAGTCGGGAAATGAAAACCAATCTGACCTCATTAAGTCTGATGGTCTGTATGTGATGGTTCATTATCCACTGGAAATGTTTGAATTCAGTATTTGATCTATGCCACCCAGGCACTTGATCTGTTTCCAGCGTGCGATGGTAGATAGAAAAAGTTTAGCGTTACGAGGCGGAACAGATTGGAAGGATCAGTCATTCCCCAATGGTGATGATAAACAACCTTTCACAACAATTATCTAGTTAAAACACCATTAACAATTAATGGCATACATCACCAAACTTATTGAACCCATTAAAGACTAATTTACTGGCTATAAAATATGGCATTAAGAATTTATGGATCATTAGCTTTTATTCCAGAATGAAATATAGCTGACTGAATCTCCCAGAAATTGTTGAAAACAATTACTCATTAAAAAAAACACACATGAAATTAAATGATATCGATGTTAGGAGAGAAGGAGACAGGGGCAAGTTTGTAAATGTTTGCACAGAAGATGCTAACGTTGTGTGCTACTGAATGGGTGAAGATTGCATTTTCAAACAAGATTGAAATCTACAATTAAATAATTCAAACAAATCTTAATGCACAATAAAAAGCCCTCCTTTTTAATGGCAAAAAAATTGGAAGATGACTGATCAAAATTCTGATCATGGTCTATTAATCACAGCCAGTTAGTTGGAACATTATTAAGGAGATCAGAACAATGTTAAAGTTAGTTAATGAATTTCTCCATTTGATACATTACGTTTAGATTGAGCAGCTGTTCCCATCTCATATTGGCTTTCCAGCTTTGCCTCTGGACCAAAGTACAGCTATCAGTTTCAATCTAAACTAGCTCTGCTTTTAATTCATTCAATAAAAATGGTCTAGAGAGAGTTTCCCTCCTTATTATAGAAAAAGCTAAACATTCTAAAATTGTATCCCAGATCTGACAGCTAATGCATAACTTCCTGTGCCATATATAAGTACTCTCTTCCTTAGGAACTGCTTATAATTATTTCAGTTTTGTTGACATTTACCCACGTATATGTCTTATTGAAATCAATGGAATTCAAGTACCACCAACTGAGCACGCAACTGCATCCTAGATGCAAAAAGCTTTCACATCTTGATCCTAGAAATCTGCAAATGTTTTATTGACTTACAAGGACAATGTAATGTCATTTTACTCCCTTTTCAATGCAGGTGTAGCTTAACGACTGGTGTAAATGTTTCCTGCTTTCCTGAAATCACGTGGTCTCTTTCACATTGGGATGCCACAAATTTTGTGGTGAACATGTCTGACAATCAAATTTACCATGCTGGATTATGTAGATCAGATATGAGTTGATCACTGGTTGAGCACTGAACAACATGAATTCCTACCAGCAGGTTTGCACTGGTTTTTTGTAAAACTGCACATGCACAAAAACATTGGGACCAAATACAGGCAGCCTTTAACATAAGAACATAAGAACATAAGAGAAGCCAATGTTGGATCAGACCAATGGCCCATCCAGTCCAACACTCTGTCACACAGTGGTCAAAAATACCAGGTGCCATCAGGAGGTCCAGCAGTGGGGCCAGGACACTAGAAGCCCTCCCACTGTTGCCCCCCCCAAGCACCAAGAATACAGTGCATCACTTGCCCCAGCCTGAGAGTTCCTATCTATACCTTGTGGCTAATAGCCACTGATGGACTTCTGCTCCATATGCTTATCTAATTTATATTTATTTATTTATTTTTCGTACTTATACCCCGCCCTCCCCAGTGGGCTCAGGGCGGCTTACAGAGGCAAGAACAACTTGCCATGGTAAAACAATATATACATAACAATTTAAAACATATGCTACATATTAAAATCTAATAACAAAGTGCTCAGTGCCATTCATAATCTAATTCCCTCTTGAAGCTAGCTGTCCATACTTATAGCCGCCACCACCTCCTGTGGCAGTGAATTCCATGTGTTAATCACTCTTTGGGTGAAGAAGTACTTCCTTTTATCCATTCTAACCCGACTGCTCAGCAATTTCATTGAGTGCCCACGAGTTTTTGTATTGTGAGAAAGGGATAAAAGTACTTCTTTCTCATCCTGCTCTTTCCCATGCATAAACTTATAAATCTCGTTCATGTCATCCCTCAGCCGTCATTTCTCCAAGCTAAGGAGCCCCAATCATTTTAACCATAGGAAAAGTGTTCCACCCTTTTATCATTCTAGTTGCCCTTTTTTGCACTTTTTCCAATGGTATAATATCCTTTTCAAGGTGTGGTGACCAGAACTGTCCAGAGTACTCCAAATGAGGTTGCACCATTGATTATACAGGGGCATTATGATACTGGCTGATTTGTTTTCAGTTCCCTTCCCTTTTTTTCCTGCCCTGAACCTATTTCCCAACATTTTGGGAAATAACAAACTCCCAGAGTTAAGCTTCCTTTTGAACCCATGATTTCCACCCATAGTGTTTCTCTTAGATTCTCAATTTTACTGTACCCTCTGACATACAGAGCCACTCCACCTCCAACCCTTTCCTCCCTATCCTTCCGATATAATCTATATCCAGGAATCACTGTACCCATTGATTATACTCATCCGACCAAGTTTCTGAAATGCTCGAAAGGTCTATGTTCTCCTCTGACACTAAGCATTCCAGCTCCCCCATTTTACCTCGGACACCTCTAGCATTTGTATACAAACATCTAGAATTCTTCAGACATGTTAGGCCTGCAACCTTCTTCCTGTGGCCTCTATACTTTGCAGGTAGTCAATATTGTTTGTCACCCTCTCAGTGGCCAGTCCTAATCCATTTCCCTCTAGAACAGTAACAGCTACCCCTTCATCTCTTTGAGATGAGCCATCCTGAACCAGAGACCTTTAATCTCTTGTTGGCTTTCCCCCAGGATTTAGTTTAAAAACTGCTATGCCACCTTTTTGATTTTAAGTGCCAGCAGCCTGGTTCCTTCTCAGGACAAGTAGAGGTTGTCTATTTTGAACAGGTCCTGCTTGTTCCAAAAAGCATCCCAGTGCCTAACAAACTTAAACCCTTCCTCCCTACACCATAATCTCATCTACACACTGAAACTCCAAATTTGTGCCTGTCTAGCTGACCCATGGAACAGGAAGGACTTCTGAGAAGGCTACCTTGGAGGTCCTGGCCTTGAGTCTCCTGCCTAGCAGCCTAAATTTTTCCTCCAGGATCACACAACTACATTTCCCCACATTGCTGGTGCCAACATGGACCACGACTACTGGCTCCCCCCCAGCACTGTCTGCTACCTTCGTACCAGGCTGGCAAGTCACCATGTGGTCAGTATGTGGGTTCGCAACCCATCTGTCTACATGCCTAAAGACTGAATCACCAACTGCCAAGGGATCCCCTCCCTCCCTGCCCAGGGATGGTTCCTTAGTGCAAAAAGATACCTGTTCACCAACTGAAGAAGGGGTCCCTTCTGAGGGAACATTCCCCTTATCATCAGCATGGTACCCAGTTTCCCCTTGACCCTCATGTGACCCCACTCTGAGAATGGCAGCAGCGGAACTGCCATTCTCAGAGTGGGACACATCTAACAAGTCCCCAAGAGTCTTGCTTGAATGCCTGACTGTCTCTGCTTCTCCAAGTCAGCCACCTTGGCCTTAAGGGTACAAACTCATTCCCTGAGAACCAGGAGTTCCTTGCACCAAGCACACACTCATGACTTCCCCCAACCACCCTGCAGGCATTCTACCTTCATAACTGCTTTTTAAATCCCTTTTAAAATAAATTTCCTATTTAGTAGATCTGTTTGTTGAAAGTGTGCTTACACTTTTAGGGATGTGGAGAGACTAGTGCCCTGGTTTCCTCACCGTATTGCTGAACTCGCATGTCTGCTAAACTTGCCTGTTTATTCCCTTGTGCACAATGGAATTTTTTTTGCCTAAGAGGAAGCATGCTCTGTAACAAAGATTATTTCACATGCATGAAATTGGTTCATAGGATGTTTTTCAAGCCATCCCCCCCCCTTTAGTTTAGGCCAACTGCCCTTTTAAGATTTACACCTCTTTTTGCCATTTGACTTCAGAAGGTACAATTGTAATATGAGATTTATTTTAAGTATAGTCCTAACAACTTCACAAGTCCATTATCTTGTTTGCAAGTACTTAGCTATATAGCTAGCCGGGTCAATAGTAGTGGAAGAGATCAGCTACTCATTCCAGCTACTCATTGCAGCTGACTTCAATAAGAATAGGATTAGGCCTTTTATCTGATCATCCCCCCCCCCTTCTACACTTATACACCCAGCTATTTTTAGTTCTTCAAAGCATCAGATCCAGTCTTGATACAGATACTGTTTTCTTTCTTTCTTTCTAACAATTTATTTATTGCTTTTTTGATACAGATACTGTTTTCTGAGGACCTTACAGGCTAATCACTTTAAGACCATTTTACTGGGTCTTTAATTATTGTCTTGATATCACTCCAAGAAATCCCTGATGGTAGAGGCAATGTGCCCACAGAACAGCCCTGATTACACATACTGTGTTTCATTGATAAAATTGTTGAAGGTAAGTTCCCATTGTTGATTTCCCCCTTAATCTTACAAACTATAAAGCATGGGCACATCCTGCAGCAAGTAATAATGGTTGTCCAAAATTTGGTAAACATTGTCCTTCCCATGTGAATGTTGATAAAGTTAGACAACTTTTAAGAATGTCCCAAAACCTGCAGAGATTCACCACTGAATCTCCTAAATGCAATTGTCAGCATTCAATACGGTGCATATGAAGAAAGGTGAAATGCACATCTCCGTTCAGATCTTCACAGAATTCATGGTGGACTGCCAACATGGTGGACTGTCAAATCTTCAGCATTTGCTGAAACATATATAACTGATTTCTGTAGAAGACGACAGTAGAGGAGATAACTTTGTCATGAGCCATATTGGGTCTATAGTCAGGAGAAAAGTGGGGTATAAATAAAAATAAAATGACAACTTTCTGAAAATATGCTATCAGATAACATATTGAACTGCTAAGAGCTTGCACTAATTTAAGGCCTAATATGTCCACTGTGTGAACCAAGCTCATATGCGATTCTTCCCATGAAGCATGACCTGTGGCTTTATAATAATAGCACTTATTACTTTTATATTCCACCTTTCTTCCATTATGGAACTCAAGGCAGCTTGGTCATAAGATTCTTGAGAGACCCAGCTCTGCTTAGCTATATCAGGTACCTTTCCAATCGTATCCTGGGACCAGGATGTTGGGTCTACTGAGACCAGGATACTACTCTGGCACAACAGGTTAATGTCAAATAGTACAGAAATTTATGGAGGTGGGCTGTTGCTATGGTCAGAGGGGGCAACATTTGTGGATGACTTATAAAGGCAGCTACACAAGAAATACTGTGGCTCATTGCTGTGAGCAGGTTCACGCATTACTTATTTTAGCTGCAAGCTTTTAAAATCAAAGTCTCAGGAGCTGCACTGAAGTCTGTAGAAAGGATCCCAGAGCTATATGTAATAAGGAAGTCCATCCTGAGAAAGACATGATTGCAAATGCCTGTATAATAACTTGCCAGCTTCCAAGTCGGCCTGGAGTTCTCCCAGAACTACAACTGATCTCCAGACGATGGGTATCATTTCCTCCGGAGAAAATGGCAGCTTTGGAGGACAGAATCTATGTTATATCTTTGGCTGCGGTCACACACACTAAATAATCCACTTTCAATCCACTTTCAACGCACTTTCCAACCAGATTTTGCCAGTACACACAGTAAAAATCCAGTTAGAAAGCACACTGAAAGTGGATTGAAAGTGGATTATTTAGTGTGTGTGACTGCAGCCATAGATTCTAGCTGAAATCCCTTCTCAGACTCCACAAGCATCACCCCTAGATCTCCAGCAAAACCCTAGATGATAACGAGTACACTCCTCAGAGCCATCATTGGCCGCAGCTCCCTGCAAAGTGTTCGCTCAGCTGCAGACTTGGGCTTGCTGCCGTATATTTCATTTATTTACTTACTAGCAGAAAAGCCCGTTGTGAAACCGATACAACGGGATCTAGAAAGATGTGGTCTGTAACGAACGCATAGGCTGGATGGTGGTAAGGTAAACAGTAGTGGGTGAGAGTGGGAGGGGGTGGGGGAACGGCGGCGGTGGCCGGAGGCCTCTGCATCCCGTTGCTGGCCCTGGAGTGAGTGGGGGGGAAGGGACCCGGCCTCCAGTTGCCAGCCCA
>NW_015172568.1:295282-332978 GCF_001447785.1 Gekko japonicus
AGGTATAATGTCATAGGGTGTACCCTCCAAAGCAGCCATTTTTTCCAGGGGAACTGATCTCTGTCATCTGGAGATCAATTGTAACAGTGGGAGATCTCCAGGTCCCACCTGGAGATTGGCAACCCTAGGGGAAAGTCAGCTGCACAGCAGGGGGTTGAAGAGAATGGTTTGATGGCTGCTGGGCCAAGATTGGCAACAATAGTTCCCCAGGAGCAAATGGCTGGTTTGGATGGTGGAGTCTATGGCACTGTACCTGTCTGAAGTCCCCCTCTCCGGGCTCCACCCCTCAAATCTCCAGGAATTACCATACCTGAAGCTGGCAACTTTATCTCCTCCCCTCTCAGCAGCCTCTTTCTAGGCAAAAAATCTGTCTTTCTCATTAGCGGGGGAGCAAATCAGCTTACTTCATTCTCTTTGGCTTTGCGATCTGTACAGCAACACTGTAAGGTAGGTTTGGCAGAAAGTCTGTGGCTGCTCTGAAGTCACCCAGGCAGCTTCCATTCCAACTGCCTTGCGGAGTGGGGGGGGAGTTTGATGTGTGGAATGGAGTGAAGTCCAATCAGCTTCCATATGCAAAAGTTCCATATGCAACTGAAAATTCCAACTGCCTTGCGGGGGGGTGGGGGGGATGTGTGGAATGGAGTGAAGTCCAATCAGCTTCCACATGCAAATGACCTTGGAACGCTGGGCGGGACTGCACAAAGCAGCCAGTCATCCCAGCCAGTGTGTTCTGAGTGGCAGTTCTTCCGGCCTAACACTAAGGATGTGAAATTTAGAACGTTCATATAGAACTTTCATACTCAATTATAATAAGGGAGAGATATATATATTTATTATGCTGCCCCTCCAGGGAATCTGCCCAAGGTGGCTGTCAAAAATACCACATCATAAAAACCAAACATTAAAGGCATTAATTAAAACCCAATATTAAAATCTCAGCCATAGAATAAAAACACAGACCATAAAATACATCATTGAGCATGTTAAAATAATTGCTTTCCGACTAAAAGCTCATTAAAATGGTATTAAAAGACCAACCTTTAATGAAAAGCCTGAGTAAAAAGAAACCTTTTGGCCTGGCACCTAAAAGAGAACGATATAGGTGCTAGGTGAACCTTAAGGGGATGGATGGATGGATGGATGGATGGATGGATGGATGGATGGATGGATGGATGGATGGATGGATGGATGGATGGATGGATGGATGGATGGATGGATGGATGGATGGATGGGTAGATAGATAGATGATAGATAGATAGATAGATAGATAGATAGATAAGGGCTTTAAAGGTAAAAATCAGCACTTTGAATTGTTCTTGAAAACAAATGGGCAGCCAGTGCTGATCTTTCAGAAGTGGGCTGATACAGTCCCTGTAAATAGCCTAGCTAATCCATTTTGAATAAGCTGACATTTCTGGACAGTTTTCAAAGGCAGACCCATGTACAGGGAATTACAGTACTCTAACCTGGATGTAATCAGAGCATGGCTCACTGCTGCCAGATATAATGAACTGAAAGGATCACCTGACATGTGTCAGCAAGCAGAATGAGCTAGGCACTGCATCCACTCATTGGTCTCCACTGCAACTATAATTTCAGACTAATGTTCTCAGGGACCAATATCCAAACTGAGGTCTCCTTGGTGTATATGGCTCAGGACTTTATAGCTTCCATGATGACGATGGGGCTGTCATTTCCCCATGTGGCAGGCCATATTCTCAGTCTCAAAGCATGTTAAATATTTCAGCTGGGGAACAATTCCCTGGTGTAAACCAACTATTGCTTGATGAGGTTGAAATTTTTGGATCCTCAGAACTTTCTATTTGGAGGGTGATGGATCTGAATGAATGTCTGATGGCTCTTGGGGAATTTCCAGCAGTCATGATGTCAAAACCCTAACTGATCACTAAAATTTGTAAGTGACCTAGGCAGTTCATAGGGTCACTCCTGGACATCTTTTCCCATCTCACGGAGCCCACATAGCCTCTTGGTTTATTGAGGAGCCAGGGATCCTGAAGTGGGATAGCAGGGAACTAGAATGTAAGTGCAGGAAAACCCACAACGAACAGGTCAAATACAGACTAGAGTACATCTTCAAAACTATGTTGTAGTGGTAATGACAGAGGCAATACTTCTGTGCCATCATTACATCCATACAAAGATGGTAATGATGATATGAGGAAGATATGAGTAATTTAATCTATGAAATATCTAGCAGAGAAGTCACATTGGGCCTTTGATGCAAATTTGCATGCAAACTTGTTTGCTAGACACTTCACAGATAAAATTACTAATATGTGGCAGATCACTATCACAATGTTAATAGCATGCACTCTAATTTTTATCATATGGGTGAGTTTTAGAAACTGTGGCCTGAAAAACTGAGCAAGCTGCAGCATGGTATGGCCTACCACATCCATGCCTGTGCCTATAATAACTTAGCTGACTCATTTGTCTGATGTGTAGTGGCAAAAGGTGAATTAATACCATCTCATCCCTTTGGTAATTAATCATAGGGAGTTGGGTGGAGGCATTTAGGGAAAATGCAGTTTTTTGTCACATCACATTTGTTGTACTCTGAGCAAATAACTTTCACTGGATGAAATACAAAAATCTCTGAAATAACCATAACTGCATTATATATGGTCAATGAATCTTATTATTCTACTAATTTAAGATTACCTTGAATTTATAAAACAAAACAATGTCGATCTCTGCATTATCTTTCTATATATTCTTTTTTACTGCACAAGAACTGATTTTATCTGATTTTGAAGAGTGTGATCGTAAAATTATAGCAGAACAACAACTATACTTGCTGCCTCTGGAATGAGATTGACTGAGAAATTGTTGATCAGGATGTTCAAGGCCTGTTTTAAACTCACCTATAATAGTTTAACTTCTGTCTGATCAGGAGGAATGTCACCTACAGAGTTCCTACATCTGCACAGGGTGCTCAGAAACACTGAAGACTCCACTACTGCTTAACATTCAAGAGGAATTGGAAAAACTCAAATATCCTCAGGCAGATTTCAGAATGAATCAGCAAACAAACCATTACAGATGTTTAATCCACTGAGTTATTTTAGTTTACAGAAAGAACAATTGCCCCCCCCAAAAATGGTTATTTTTTTTTAAAAAAAAAACTTTTAGTGAATCATGTAACAGTCATTTACTACTTTTGAATCCCACTCTGAGGCTCAATATTTGGAGTTCTTTGTGTCAAAATGGCCAGATTTCTATGGAATTCCTGCATCCGCTCCAAGAGAAACAGTGAAAAGGTTCTGGTAAGAAAGCATAACACTTTCATTTTTTGCATTTTCTACACACTACATATATGGAACGGGGAAATGAAAACTAATGCCCTATCACTATTACTATGGGAAATGGGTCAGGGAATTCTAGATACATATAATCTACTGGATAGGGGGAGGAAAAACTATGACTCTATTCTAAATCTCCTACTGGATATGGGGAAGGAATAAAGACTAATACAAATCACGATCTGAAAAGCTTAAAAATAGATCTTTTTAACCTATTAGTATTGGTTATACAGAGATTAGTTTGATTATAAAAAATATAAAGTTATTAGCTTAGAACAATTACTGCCCTTAGCACTCATGCTTTAGTTTTAGAGTTTTTTCTTTTTAGATTTCTTCATTTTCTACAGTTTGGGAGCGGCCTCTCCTTTCTCTGATTCAGATGATTCTGATGACGAGGCGATTTGGCTCTTTGAGTCCTGTGAGTAGGACTCCTCCTCTTCTTCTTTTTCCTCCGCATCCGTTTTTAGATTCTTTTCCTTTTGCTTCTTTTTTACATTAAATATTTGATCCAAAAATCTTTCTGCTTTTGGAACAGAGTCAATTTTATATTTTTTTCCTGGTAAGTAAAACTCAACCCTTCCAGAAATAGCCATCTATATGATATTCCCTTTTTTTGCAGAGAGAGAGTAAGCATCCTGTATAGTTTCCTCCTTTTTCTTACTTCGAATAGGATGTCTTTCAAAATTTTTATCTCTTTATTCTTGATTTTTAAGGATTTTCCCATTGTTGATTTTAGCACCAGTTCTCTGGTTGATTGTTTCATGAATTTTAAATAAGTTTCCCCTGGGAGTTTATTTTTCTTTATAAAGTCCGGATAAGTCCTGTACGCCACATCCATTTCCTTAATTAAGTCTTCTTGTTTGTAATCCATTAGTGGGGCCAAGACAACCGCCAAGAGTTCCTTGAAGTCCTCATTCTTATCCTCAGGTATTCCATGGAAACATCGAACATACATGTATCTTTCCAGCTGGAGCTGTATTAGTTGTGTTTTATCCAAGGATCTCTCCTTCTCTGCTTCATCCAGTCTTTTATTTATACTCTCAGTCTGTTTTTCCATCTTTTTCAACGTTTTCTCAGTTGCTGTAGTTCTCTTGTCCATTTGCTTTAACTGTTTTTGCACATTGTCCAGTTTGGTGTTGAGAGTAGTCATCTGTTCCATTAGAGGGCACAGTGCATTTGCTAACAGCGAAGAAAAGTCTGTAGATGCTTCCTGGTTCTGGGAGGGAGTTGTTGGTATGTTATTTCTGGTCACCAGTTTTTTCTTCTGCACTATCCGCCCTCTCCCAGCCATAATATCAACAAGAAGTAAGTTTTCCAAAACAAAGCAAAAGTTGTACGTTTAATTCCGCTTCGTATATTTTAGCAGCTTTTGCGTTCGCTTAACTTCTTATGTGCTTGGTTTGGCTCAAAGTCTCTTTATTTTTGCTTTAAAACCATTTTTTACAGTTTACTCCTATGGTTTTTTTTTTAAATCTCCCCCCATGCGCTTCAAACTTAGGCACTTCCAATTACTACAAAGGCTCCATTCACTTATTTTTCACCTGAAATTTGCTTAACTCACAGTTTGTAGCCTTGGAGATCTTTTGGAAGTCTTTTTTACAAGTTTGGTCATGATCGCTTGCTCCGGCAGTCATCTCTAGGCGCCATACTGGCTCCGCGGCGATGGTACCTATTGGGGTAGAAGGTGAGCCTCAATTCCTTGGGCATCCCCTTGGAAGAGGCTCTCCTCAGCTCCCCAGGCTGGGGGTCTCCTACAGAGACCCCAGGGGGGTCCGGGATGAACTCGAACCCCTCCCGTCAGCCGGGTCTTGGCATGTCTCCATCTGAGTGAGACGAGACGCGTCTGAGCAGCAAAACACTTAAACCAGAAGTCGAAAGCATAAAACTTTCAATTCTGTACTGTAACTGCTCATACAGCTCCAGATAATCTTTGATGAAATGGAGTGTCTAGACCCACTTCAATGTGACATGGCCTGATTTTGGATCCAAAGGTCTTTACTGGACAAACCTCGCTAAAATAAAGGCAAGTAATATGTGTTTCTGTTGATTCTCTTGAATTTTTTTTAACCCTTAACCATGGTTTTCTTGTTTAGATGTGTAATGAGGACATCATATTCAGTTCACTCACCCACATTTGGTCAATTAGTTCCATGAAGTGATGCTGGAAGAAAGTGCTCCACAGAATCTTTGCTATGGAGTCTCACAGGACTGTCTGCACCATCAATGTGAAACAATGGAAAGAAATCATCTGAGAACAGAGTGAGGTGCCATCAACACCCAGGGTAACATAGGGTACCAGATGAGCCTCAAGGGCAGCCATTCCAAAGACCACCACTGAAAAGGCCCTGTCTCTGGTGAGCCTCCCACCACATCACCACAGGCAGGGGCACAGAGAGCAGGGCTTAAGAAGACAAACTTTACTGGAAGGCTAGACAATCCAGGAGATGGTAGCCCTTCAAGTACCCTTACCCCCAGTGATTTATGGCCTTTAAGATAAAAACCATCACTTTGTGTTATGCTTTAAAACAAATGGGCAGCTAAGTGTAGAATACAGTAATCTAACCTGAATGTGATCAGAGTGTGAATCCTTGTGATGAGATCATGTTCTCAGGGAACAGCTATAGCTGGTATATCAGCTGAAACTGATAAAGGTACTTTGTGCCATGGAAGACACCTGACCCTCCAGCCATAGGCAGCGTACCCTAAACTATGAACAGGAACATTTAGGGGGAGTATAACCCCCAATACAGGGATATGCAATGGTGTACTATAACCCGATCTTGTCAGATCTTGGAAGCTCAGCAGGGTCAGTATTTGGAAGGGAGACCACCAAGGAGGACTCTGAAGAGGAAGGCAAACCACCTCTGCTTCTCACTTGCCTGGAAAGCCCCTTGCTGGAGTCAAAATAAGTCAGCTGTGACTTGACGTTGCTTTACTCACACACATAACCCTCACTACAACAGGCTGATTCCTTGGTGCTTGTATAGCTTTTTCATTGGTCCACAGCACTAAAGCCTTGTCAGGACTTGGCTTCAGTTTGTTGGGACTGACCTCGCTAAAATCGTTTAGGGTTTTTTTTAAAATAAATGTTGAAAATGTACTCTGCTAGTTTTACTTTGTACTCTGCTAGTTTTACTTCGCTTTTTTTGTGATTGTTGCCAGTTTTAGTCACTTGAAGCATATTTTTAGGAGTGCTTTACAATTTTTATAAGCCGGTTAAGGCATATTTTTAATGGCGAAGGCAGCTAATGAGGAGTTCAAATAAGTAAAGCTGTCGCCGAGGAAAGCCTGGCTTTCTGAAACAGAGAGCCGTGTCAAAGATTCCATAATACATTCAAAAACATGCCAAATTTTGCTCCCTGGTGAGTTGAAAGTAGAGAGGCACCACAAGGAAATCTTCATAGAGGTGCCCTTTGCCCAGAAACCTTGACTGCTGTTTTCTGCAAGCTTAGGTTTTCCTTTTAAGATCACTTAAAGAAGTCATAATTAGGAGCACAGGCATAGCTACTCATAAGCTCCGGCTAATGGCACTTCAAGGATGTTGTTTTGCATTGTGCCTAAGTGGCTGAATGCATCAGCTTTGCATTACGACCAGTCTTTGTGAGAGCATTTGCCATGAAAACTCTTCGCACGAAGCTTTCCCCAAAGTTCATGTGAGAATCGATTAGTAGCATTTGGCATTGCAACAAATAAATACAAGCAAAACATATTTCACTTTGTCCATTGTTGTTCTATTTGTTACAATAGTAGGACTTGAACCCCTCGGTCATGTTTGCTTTTTTTTACCTGTCTCCCCTTGAGGAACTGCTTGTTTCACTGCCAGTGCTTTTAAATTAATGATCCCTTTGCCAGACAGCCAGTTGATCCAAAGGGCTGAAATGTCACCAGTTGATGCTGCTCATCAAACCCCGTAGCCTATTGATTTTCAATGGCTGTGTTGGCGTACCATTCTCCATTGGGGGATACTGTTGTCCTGCTCTGCAGGTATGGTAAATGGAAGAGGCAGCATCTCTTGGAAAGAGCCAGGTAGACTGGGGAGTGAAAAGCAAGCCAGTAAAACATTCCAGGCAGGACGTAATCCCTATCCCTGAATTTATGGAAAGAGAAGAAGAAGAGATTGGATTTATACCCTGCCCTTCACTCTGAGTCTCAGAGCAGCTTACAAACTCCTTTCCCTTCCCCTCCCCACAACAGACACCCTGCGAGGTAGGTGGGGCTGAGAGAGCTCTGACAGAAACTGCTCTTTTTCAAGGACAGCTCTTATCAGAACTACGGCTTGCCCAAGGCCATTCAGCCAGGAGCAAGTGGAGGAGTGGGGAGTCAAACCTGGCTCTCCCAGATTAGCGTCTGTGCACTTAACCGCTACACCAAACTGGCTCTCAGAGGAAAGGGAAAAACTGCCAGCCTTCGGATGGGGCCTGCAGATCTTCCCAAATTATGACCTATCTCCAGACTACAGAGACCAATTCTCTCCAAGAAAGTAGTTGATTTGGAGGGTGGACTCGAGGGCATCATACCCAGCTGAGGTTCCTCCCTTCCCAAGTCCCTCCCCTCCTCAGGCTTCACCCCCTAAGAAAAGCAACCCTAAGAGAAGCTGGAATAAGGAATACAACTGAAGTAAATGTTTTCCATCTACCTGTTGTTCAACTGCTCCAGGTTTTGTTTAGATATAAAGGTGGAATGCCATAAAGTGTGGTCCCTTCCTAGGCCTCAGCACCCTGTTCCTCTAAGCTGTCCTGCCTTGTGTCAGGCAAAGGGGTTTTGTAAAGCCAAGCAGGCCACCTACTACACGAAACACTGTCCAAAAAACAGAATGACTATCAGTATGGGTTTCTTCTACATATGTACTACCACAGAACAAACGGGGAGGGGGGGGCAGACCCTAATGGAAACAAGGTAAAGAACTGTAGACAGCTTCCTATAAACCACTCACCTATTAATTAAATGACAGGCAATTTTGCATGTTTATTTAGGAACTAGTCTACCATTGCAAGACAGTGGTATATGGTATTGACCACTCCATGGGTACCGAAAACCATGTTAAGCCATGGGCCTTGTTCCTACTTCAACCTGTTGGTGAACCATCTAGTACTGAAGAGTCTGGATTTAATATGCAGAGGCCTATTCTGACTGTGCTCAGGTTGTCAATTTACCTTGTAGGAAAGCAACATGAACGATAAAGGTAGGGTCAGGGTGGAAGGCTCATACAATATCTCCAGCTGTGTAGTAACTCTAAATTCCATTCTGGCAAGCCAGGCAACACTAAAAGGTTCAGAGGTCTAATCTGATTTGTCTAAACATCCACAAGGTGATATACTTATCCAAAGCACTTTGGTCTGTGAAATTCCATAAGGATGCCCTCTTATGAAATCACAAATAATTTGTTTTTCAAAGAAGCTCTCTCTCTCTCTCTCTCTCTCTCTCTCTCTCTCTCTCTCTGTCTCTCACATAACGTTCTGTAAAATTAAAAAAAATACTATATAATGTCTATCTCATTGAACGTATATGCTGTCTCATCAATGACCGGCCGTCTCATCCAGTATGAGTGCTCATGTTCCAATGAAATGATGGGGTGAAAGAAAAGATAAGGAGAGACATGGGTAACAAGTGATGATTGTGAGTAAATGAACTTATTTTCCATTGCTTTCACTTGAAGTTGAGAACTGAAGGTTAATCCAATGCATTCATGAACAAGTTATGTTGTAGTAGGATATAAAGGGATACAAAGGTGGCTCCATATTGATTGACTGGGATGGAGCTCCAAAGAAACAGGAAGCACAGGGAGAAATGTGGAAATGCATAAACATTTCAGTTGCCTGTGGGTGGAAAAATGTGAATGCAGGTATATCCTAGGAAAGATAGGCAGAGAGACAGATGCAGTGCCGAGGAGAGCAGTAACACTAAGGGTAAAGAATTCATGCTCACTGTGAAAAAAAACCCGGTAAGCCTGTACAGATATAGGATGAGAGATGTCAGATAGACAATATCATCTTTTCTCATTCTATGATAGTGAAATAATACCTTACTGCCAAGGACTGTCATTTATATTGCATATATACACATCATGTAAATGTAAGCAATCGGACATTGCATTATGGTGTTAATGTCACTACTAGTGTAGCATCACATGTTGGATGATATGTCAATACAGACGTTTGAGGCCAATATTCTGTGCCTGTACACTAGCAAGGGACATCTGGCCTGAAGATAATCCAAGGCCACTGGATTGTTTCTGGGTGTGACTTGTGTCTATAAGTCAGCTGTGACTTGATGGCACAAAAAATATATCCTTATATCAATGCCTAGCAAGACAATGTGAGTTTGTAATGTCAAGGACCCATCTTTGTGCATTGAACTTAATGTGGCTTTGCAGTAACTTTTCCCTGTAGTGCATATATACGTATATTTATAGAGAGAAGCGGAGCTATGGTGGCTCAAGTGGTTAAGATGCTGAACTGCAGGCTGTGGAAGGTTGGTAGTTCAGCAGTTCGAGACCAGAGTGTGCCGCATGACGGAGTGAGCTCCCGTCTCTAGTTCCAGCTCCTGCCAACCTAGCAGTTCGAAAGCAAGAAATTGCAAGTAGATAAATAGGGACCACTTCAGTGGGAAGGCAACAGCGTTCCGTGCACCTTGGTGTTTAGTCATGCCGGCCCCATGACCACGGAAATGTCTTCGGACAGCGCTGGCTCTTCGGCTTTGAAACGGAGATGAGCACCACAACCCTAGAGTCGGATTCGACTGGCTTTCAAGCAAGGGAACCTTTACCTTTTTATAGAGAGAAGAAAAGGTCTGTGAAAAGGCATTCTATTTCTACGTCTACATTTCTTCCTTTACGGACTTGAACTCAAAGCAGTCATAGGAATCAAAGGGGGAATGGAAAGACAGTCCTTAGCAGAGTCTGTTAAATAATATTTACGAAGACTGTGAAGTAGTCTTGTTTCACATTATGCAAACATTGTTGAAATTAACAAGGTAGTTTAAAACTAGTCCTTATTCAGTCATAGTTGCTAAACAACAGTGTTATCAAACCTTAGCAAGAAATCCAGCAAATGTTAGCAGTGTGTATGGAATGTTACTTTACCTTTATGGTATGTTGACATCAAGATGGAAAGGTAAACGCTTTGTCCTCATCATTCTTTTCCCTCCTTTTTGGTTGTTGCTTCCTCCTTTCCATTTGACTATTGCCTTTGATCTACACTTTTACTTTGGGCTTCCCAGCATGTTCTCTTTAGGGCAAAGCATACATATACTAAGAGTACCATGAGTGGAACTCTTGGCAAATTTTAAATAGTCAGTTCTCAGGCATGTGAGACTCCATGTACCTGAGCACTGAGGGTTTCTTTTTTCTTTTTTTAAAGAAAATGTTGGAAGCTCCAGCTATGGATCTCACAACGTATGTCTGGTTTGGTCTTCTTTCCCTTAGTCTTTGGGAAATGTGTCTCTTGATCACTCCAAACCTGTGTTATCACTCAGTTGTGCTTCCAGTCAGTAGCTCAGTAGCTCTGCTGGTTGTTTCTCACTTTATTTCCCCAGATCCTCCGCATGACGGAGTGAGCTCCCGTCTCTAGTTCCAGCTCCTGCCAACCTAGCAGTTCGAAAGCAAGAAATTGCAAGTAGATAAATAGGTACCACTTCAGTGGGAAGGTAACAGTGTTCCGTGAGCCTTGGTGTTTAGTCATGCCGGCCACATGACCACGGAAATGTCTTTGGACAGCGCTGGCTCTTCGGCTTTGAAACAAAGATGAGCACCGCAACCCTATAGTCGGACTCGACTGGCTTTCGAGCAAGGGAACCTTTACCTTTACTATATATATCCCACACCTATATATCTGTTAAAACACTGACATATAATAAAACACAAATTAATTAAAACCACAATATATAAAATCGTACATTCAAACAGATGTTAATGTCAGAGGGCGTAAATCTCTCAGCATGAAACGGTTGCCCATCACCCTAATCCAGGTTTATCCCAGGCTGTAGATGCTGATGGTGATGTTGGGGTCAGGGCCAGGATATTAAAGGCGGCACCCAAATTGAAAGCCTGGTGTGACGTGTGCTGGCAGTTGCTTGGTATTCAGATAAGTCTGAGCAGCCATTGGAGTAAGGGCTACTGATGCCACAAAGACATTAATGCTTCACCGGAGCAGGGAAAGCAGTTAAAGCAGTTTCACTGCCCTGTGTTAGAGCATTTAGGTAGCTCTGTCTCAGAAGAAAGGCTGTAAGTTGTGCCAACACAGTTCCCCTCTTCATCTCAGCTTTCTTTCTCTGGTGCCTCTCCTGCTTGCACTAGCATAGTGGTTGAGCCGCTCAATGCATATTCATAGAGATGCAGGGTGACATTCTAAAAGATTGTCACAGAGCATATGCTAGCAAATCTGAATTTTACTAGGAAGAAAGCTTTCACAATTACTACATTTCTTCATACTTCAAGACACTCAAAAGCATAGATGGTAGAATCAGAGGAGTTAAAGAGCCTCATCCCCCCTCTCCCCAATACACAACCACCCTCTGGTATGCATACTTACTTTGAAAATACCTAAATAATGGTGCAGGCCAGGCAACCAAACACAGCTTAGTCAGTCATTGGCTTACCAATGAGAGCAGCTAGTGGAAAATAAGGACAGGGAGAGGTAATTTCGGGGGGGATTGCGGGGGATCGCAGTTCCCCCGGGTGAGGTACGGGGCGCGGGGCACATGACAAAGCCCCGCCCCCTGCTTCCGGCCACCCCGCTTCCGGCCCTCATTCAGCCAGGAGGAGGCAGGAGAAGAGGGAGGGTAAGTTGCTTCCTCCCTGCTTCTCCCCACCCCTGCCTGCCTGGGGCCAGGGAGGGCCTTCGCAGGGCTTCCTTGCACTCCCGCCGGCCTTGCAGGTCCACCACCGGGCCCCTCATGGGGCTCGGCAGTGGAGCTGCAAGGCCGCCGCTGGCGGCCGGGACCATTGGGGGCAGGGTGTGTGGCCTTATATCACACTTCCGGTGATGTCAGGGGGTGTGGCATATGCTAATGAGTTATGCTAATGAGTTTCCCTAGCTCTTTTTCTACGAAATGACCCCTGAGGACAGGTGCTGCTGTGGAATAATTGTGAGGTTTCTTCCTCACTTCACACCACAGTAAAGTGTAAAACGGCAACTTTATTATTTATGGTGATGGATGCTAAGCTCTCACCAAGGTACCAAGGGACAAATTGCCCACTCTACTGACACACACTCCGGTCTCTTTGTTAACAGCAAATCCGTGGACATCAAGGAGAATGTCTTGAAATTTCTGCATGTCACAGATCCAACAGGAAAAAGGTCTGGCAAGCACTGTGCTGGGAAGGGTGACAGAAAAGTATGGGTTGTTGGAGTCTAATATTTGTAGCCAGGCATCCTTTGTACCTTGTTTTTTCCATAGATGGAATGTTGTGTTGATGCATTATACCAGGGGTCATTTCGTAGAAAAAGAGCTAGGGGGACTCATTAGCATAACTCATTAGCATATGCCACACCCCCTGACATCACCGAAAGTGTGTCCTCCCCACAGCCGGCGGCGACCTCCAGGGGGCACCAGCAGAGAGCTCCAGGCCCCGCCCTCCCGCACCTCACCCGGGGGGATGGCGTCCCCCCGCGTCCCCCCCCAAATGACCCCTGCATTATACAGACACTTTTGGCCAGACAACGGATTCTTTTTTGTTGTTGTTGTAATATTACATCATTTTTATTCATTTTTTTCCTTGAGCAATGTAATGCTGGGAAGTGGCCTTGCAGTATTTGCCAAAACTGACCCTGAAAGCTCTGTCTCAGACTTCTTGGAGTGCTACATGTTGGAGTAGATGTCATCAATTAGTCAACTAGTCAATGGAGTAGAGGTGCTTGCTCAGGATACACATCTTGATCATTATGGGCACAAACAGGCAAAAAAAAAAAATACTTGGCTACCTTTGTACCCAATTAGGGCCCTCAAGGCAGTCAACAGTTAAAACAATATAATTCCAATAAACTTTAAAAACAGTACATATGTATAAAACCAACAATTAAAGTTCTGGATTTTGATAGTTGTTGGAGGATTAAATAAATTGTATCAAAGATGTAACTCTTTGCTTAAAAAACTGAATGATGCTGGTCTCAGCATTAAAAATAATTTTTACTTTCTTCTATTAGTTTTTATGGCTCCTTTGATCCAGTGTTGAGGGATGAAATTAAGTTCCCTTCTTTCTACCCAATGTTTTTAAATGAACATATTCAGTATGTTAGGATTGTTCAATTGCTTAAGCATTTTGGATGGATGTGGACTGGCCTCCTCACTTTCAGCGATGAGAGTGGAGAAACTTTTCAACAGACCTTGAGGTTCCTCCAGATTTATATTTTTATTGCTTTTACAAAAAAATTATAACCCCAATTAATGAGCGATTAGTTTGATCCTATATGGAAAACGGAACGAATTACAAAACAGACATACTATCAGAGAGTACAGAAAAATATTTTTTCCTATGCAGACAAATGTGCTGAGCTTTGGAGTATTTCTCTTGTATTTTGGAATGATAAAATGAGATCGAATTCATCTGTGTGCTTTCTCTAGGATGCTCCAATTAGTATTTTATACCATTAATTTAAAAAAGAGTTGGTGATGATCTTTCAAAAATCGTCTTATGCTCACCCACATTTTACAATAAACAAAATCCAATTAAGCCAATTAAATCCAGCAAAAAGTATCCAAACCCCAGTATTCAAAGCCTCTGAATTCATAAAAGAGAAAACTTAGTAGCAAAAAGTGAGTGAAGAGGAAAGAGAGAGAATGTCTCATTTGTCTGCTTACAATTCAACTTTCAGACTATGCAGTCACTGATGGGATAAGGCTTCTATTGAAACAATGCTTGAAAACATTGCAGCAGAAATTCTGCGGACCTAGCCTCAGAGGATCATGCAACTCAGTGATTATTCAATTAGGTGAATTGGCAGATGGTATGTGCTTTTAATCCGAGAACATTATGTCAACTTCCCTGAGGAAAAAAAGTTGGGCAATGACATGCATAGGTAGCAAACATTGTCTGTCTGTTTTGCTGAAAGGTTCAGAAATTGCTCCCATGATTTATGCCAACAATGTGCCACTCAAAAGCTCACTGCATGTAGGCAATACTTATATGGCTACTTTATTCAAAGTTGTGCATTGTGTGTAGTTTTGCAGTTCTGGAGTCATTCAGTCCCCTTTAGCACTCAACTACCTACACCCAAATGGCCCAGGACATCCTTAAGCCAATGGCACTCAGAGCAATGGTGACACACAGCGCTAATTAACCACTTGCTGCAGGATAATATTTGCAATCTATACATTGAGAACATGTTAGTTATTAAAGAGGGGGGAAATGCCAATGCTATAATCACTCTCATTTCCTTTCTTACTCTAGCACTCTTCACCCTTTTAAAGAGTGTTTGGCTCTGTATTTCTGCACCTAGATCTGTACCATAGTGGACCATCAAAGGGGACTGAGTTTGGGCATGATGAATCAGGACTGGATTCTGAGCTAGTAGCATGGTGAAACAACCAAGGGCCACCAAGGGCCAAATTCAACTGACTGTTATGGCTCAAAATCCACACACACCAGCCCTTGAATCAGTCACTGGACATTAAGACTCCTGAGTTTGGTGGAGAACATCTCCGTAGACCATCTCAGAAAGTGGCTAGCAGAGATCTCTCTCCCACACATATAGAAACATAGGAACCCTCAAGAATGTGCTTCTCCATCCCCCATGCCCCATTATGTCTTCTTACCAATGTCCTTGAATTCCTCGCTAGAAGCTCTTTTAAACTCCTGGAGTCCTATCTTCAAAAGCATGACTGTTCCAGGGGTGGTAGCTGGATAAGTGTTCTTTTAGTGCACAACTGACAACTGGAATGCTGTCTTTTTAACTGGGAGCTTTTTGACTTCAGAGAAATGAGGTCAGGACCCACATACCCTGTAGCAGTTGTTCAGTCCCCAGTAGATAGGGGGAAGACAGAACTGGAATCTTCCCTACAGTACTTTAATTCCATGAAGCTCTGAGGTGTTCTGTCCAGGGTCCTGAAAATGTGCCTCCCAGCCAAGACTCATTTTGTGCTCACTGCCTCCTGTTTGCCTGTGGATTGGTGTTGACCAGTATATTTCACAGTCTATTGTCAGGCATATTCCCCAACACTGGGGACCTGCACTTCTAAAAATGCTGAAAATGAGACCCACACCATGTACATAACAAAATGGTATTTATTCACCCTTGGAATTTTTCTTAATACCTTTTATGTCTCATAGGTTTATTAAAACAACAACAACAACAACAACAACCTAATAAAATATTCATCAAACTAATGAACCAACTTTAACTTTTGCTTTTTAAAAAATTCCTATATGAAGCCCAACAAGCCATGATTTGGTTCATTTGAGCTCTGGTTCCCAGTCACATACTCTAATTTTAGGTAGCAAAACATAGTTAATAAATACATTAATTGGTTAATTATGTATCTGTCTATATTTGTGTGCATGTGTACCCAAAAACCAGAAACACAGCTAGACGTTTCATCATTCTTGCTTTTTCTCCAAAATGCCCTTTTCTCCTTCCTGTTGATAAAGTCTTTGCAAGGTTGAAAATGAAAATGGTTTTAACCACAGCCTGGCTATCTCTCCTATATAGTTTTGTATAAGAAAACATCAATTTAAACCCCATTTACAGCTTTCTTGCACCCTTTTTCACATTATGTGGGTTTTGTGCTAGGGACTGAACAGCATATTTAGAAGGGTCAAAAATTTCGTGGGGGTTGGTGGTCAGAAGAGCTTTCATTTGTTATTGTAAAATAACCTTGGGAATTCTCCCTGAACGCATTATATGAGTTTATGTTGTTTAGAAACAGTCTTATGTATTAATGATTTCTCCATTTGAAGCTTCCATGTATAAGAGAACAAAGAAAGGAACGAGAATAAAAAATAAGAGGGAGAGAAAGACGGACAAGATCAAACCAGCACTAAAATTAGCAAATGCTAGCCAAGAACAGAACTTTTATTTCCTCTCCAGTACAGGTTAATTGGGGAAATGCGGTGGCTCAAGTGGTTAAGATGCTGAACTGCAGGCTGTGGAAGGTCAGTAGTTCAGCAGTTTGAGACCCGCGTGTGCCGCATGATGGAGTGAGCTCCCATCTCTAGTTCCAGCTCCTGCCACCCTAGCAGTTCGAAAGCAAGAAATTGCAAGTAGATAAATAGGTACCACTTTGGTGGGAAGGTTAACAGCATTCCGTGCGCCTTGGTGTTTAGTCATGCCGGCCACATGACCACGGAAACGTCTTCGGACAGCGCTGGCTCTTCGGCTTTGAAACGGAGATGAGCACCGCAACCCTAGAGTCGGATTCGACTGGCTTTCGAGCAAGGGAACCTTTACCTTTACCTTTACAGGTTAATTTACTTGTTTTTATTATGGCATATTTTAGATGGTGATGGAGAGAAGAAAAATGGAGAGAAGCAAAATATTATTTATTTCTTTAAGGCATTTCTATATTGCTTCTCAAAAGAATCCATTCAAAGCACTTTATAAATCATAAAAAAGTTTTAAAAATACAGTTCCCCCCCAAAAAGCAACAAAACTAAACACATGTGTCTTAATTTAATCCCATATCATAACCAGTCAAAGAATCAATCTATGGAAGATTATTCTTGATGGATAGCTGAATTTCTCTCTCCCACCTCTGACCACAACCTCTCCCTCCTCGAGACGAACCCAATTCAAGGTAGTGATGCTCACCTTTAAAGCTCTTAATGACCCAGGGCCACTTACTTGAAGGTCCACCACTCTTCACATATTCCCTTCTTACTTTTCAGCCTCTTTCTTCCCAGCAAGGTCTATTGTCACTACCCCTTTGGTCTAAGGCCTGCTTTCCTCCACAGTGGCTGCCTCATGCTTGTGGAACAATCTTCCATAAAAGGAACAACCTTCCATATAACCCTCCTGGTTTTTCAGCACAGCTGTAAAACAGAATTATTCTGGAGAGCTTTGGGGGCAACCTAACCTGACCCTGGGCAAATGGGGCATATGATGCTTTTGAGATTTATGTTTTAATGCATTTTATATTTGATGTATTTTAATGTATTTTATATTTGATTTTTAATGTTTAATTGTTTTATCTATTTTTAAAAATCTGCAATTACCTGGCCTCAGTCCCCAGCATGCAAATATTTGAAATAAACAGATAGTAATATAGGTACCATGTGAGCGACTTACAGTGCAATCCTAAGCAGAGTTCTGTCCTTCAAAGACCACTGAAGATGATGCTCTAAGGAAGGAATAACTCTGTTTAGGATCACACTGCAAGACAGTCTTTTCCCCTCATGATTCTCTAAGAGTTTGGGCAGTAAATAATAGGACAGCAGACTTGTATTAGTGCTATGACTGTGCAATACTAGTGTCAAGCAAGCCAAAACATTTTGATACTTACCCCTCAATAGGGGTCTCGTTAGCCGCCCTGAGCCCGTTTGGGGAGGGTGGGATATAAATTTAATAAATAAATAAATAGATCAATAAAAGAATGGCAGATTGGAGTGATTACTTAGCCTATGAAGGAGAGATTCCTCAAGCAGGGGGAAAGAAATGAATGAGATCCTTGAAGTTTCTGACTGTTATGGAAACATTTGCATTTTACTGTGATGTTACAGAAGAGTGCCACAAATTTAATTTACCACCCTTTCCTTTCTGAAGTTGCTTTTGGGCCTTTTTAAAAAATTCAGTCCATGGAAAAACCACTCCACAGTAGCATTGTTATGGGATGGGGAATTTCTTTTTCTAAAATTCACTTTTTTAGCTAAAGCCATTAATCCCTCTTATTATCTTTACTCTTGAAGAGAAATCAGTGCACCTTTTTGTAACTTCAGCCTTTGCAGTTGTCTTACATTACAAACCATATGGTAGTACTCTAGCAGGAGGATAGAAAGATTTAGGAAGACGTTACTTGCCTCAAAGCATCTACAGAATAAAATTCTGAAATGTTGCAGAATCTTCCTTCCTTTCCCCTCCCCTCTTCAAATTTTGCTTTGATCAAAATGGAACTGATTTGAAACAGACTCCAGATTACTAAAAAATAAGGAAAGACATGTGTGGCAATCTCACCCTCTTCCCTCACTCACACACAGAATTTTCCCTTGGTTTGTTTGTTTCTCTCTCTTTCCCCTACATCTATTTTCTTTATTTTTTGGTCTACGGCTGTCCCACCGTGTCACGTTATTTGATATTTTGATGCTGGGCCAGTCCAGGGACTTGAGGGAAGAGACAAAATAATCTGCTAACATTCTACTCCTGTAATGGCACATGAGAAGCTTTTGCAAGTTCAAAATAAACAACTATTTTATTTAACTTGGAGGGGAAAAGGTCAGGTGGAATTGGGGGTAGGATGTATAAGGTGAACCAATAATAAAAACTGAGGTAACTTTGTAATCACATTAAATCCAGCTAATATGTTGCCAACAAGTAAGTGTTTTTGCTTTTCAACAAGTTCTTTGTATCTTTGAGGAGAGAGGCTTTCTTTTCAGTTTCTGCTTTAACTCGCAAGCATAGGTTTCTGAATTTCACTGATACCTCATGTTCAGAAGGCAGGAACATACAATCAAGTTCCAAAAATTCTTCTTTATATGAAGATCAGGGACCACCTTTTAAGAGTTGTCTTCCTTTTCACTGGGCAGGGATTACTTCTCTTCACTAGAAGCTCCATTCCTTTTCAGCTTTAATAGGGATCTTCTGTGATCCTCTCACTCCTCTTTGCCTACTTCCCAGTCCTCAGTCAGTGCTAAACTGCCTCTTCTTCAACTGTCAGTTCCCAACTGTCATTTCTTAAATGATGCTCTCCATAGAATTCTGAACAGCCTGTCACTCAAAGGTTCTCAAACTCTGCTAGGCATTAACCCTAGCAAGTCCATCATTAACAGTCCATCACACATTGATTGTTGGATTTCAGGGAGAAATTGGGTGAAGACAAATGTAAGAGAATTTCTCTTAGCAATGCTACAGCATAACTGAAGTGAAAAATAGCTTTAAAAATGTTCTTTCCTTCTCCCAAAGACCTCATGATTTACAAAGCTTGTTACGTTTTATTAGGAATTGAGTTTGTTTCTAGAGACAATAAGGGGCTGAGGGACCACCCTCTGTGGCTTTTTAGGAAGTGAGAATTGTTCAGAAGCAATGGCATGGCTAGCTTCCTGCTATCTGTTTTCCAAAGAGATTTACGTGCCTGGAAAAAATGTGCCTAAATGTATGAGCAAGTGCTTGCTTTCATTCTTTGTATGCACAGTAGGAAGCTAACACAGCTGTTGCCAAGCTTAGCCAGGATTCCAATCAGTAAAATATGGTCATGTTGACCTAATGAAAAGTAAAAACTTTTAAAGTAAAACAATTCATGTTTGTGTTTGTTTGTTTTTTTAAAAAGGGGGCAAATACACGTTGTCCCATTCTGCAACCCTTCGAATTCAGTTGATATATTTAGATCTTTTAAGGCCAACCTTCTTGGTGTGCAGGTATGTGGTGGTGGAAAGAACAGTCAAGTCACAGCCAACTTATGGCAATCCTATAGGTTTTCAAAGCAAGATATGAGCAGAGGTGGGTTGCCATTGCCTGCCTCTGCATACTGACCCTGGACTTCCTTGGTGGTCTCCCATCTATACTAAGCAGGGACAACTAAGCAGTTATTTACAGGCATTATTTACAGGTATAAAGTAGAAAAGAGTAAGAGTCCAGTAGCACCTTAAAGACTAACAAAATTTGTGGTAGGGTATGAGCTTTTGCAAGTCACTGCTCACTTCTTCAGTGAGCAGTAACACACAAAAGCTCATACCCTACCACAAGTTTCATTAGTCTTTACGGTGCTACTGGTTTCTCACTCGTTTCTACTGCTACAGACAAACTAGCATGGCTACCCATCTTGATCTATTTACAGGGACACAGTTATTTACATGGATTGGGACCTTTGTTTTCAATGGTACTCAAAGACATTTGTGGAAGGCTTACATTTTATTGCAGATAAAAAATCCCTGAAAGGGCAGTTAAATATGGTATTGGTTTGAATGTGGGCGATAATTGAAGATGTGTAACATGCTGATAGCATAATCCACAGATTTCATAACATTTGCCAGTAAACAGAACAAAGCTGGCCCAACGTAATTTCCGCCATACAGCCACAAGCAATGGGATCATTTGCATGACTCAGCACAAAAGCAGGTGTGACAGGTTGCAGAGTTTGTACTCTGAAGGAAAAATATTTCTGGTTTCATAGGGAGGGGCACTGAAAAGAACTGCAGAGATACTCAAACCAGGTTCAAGAGCTTCAGTGCCCCTGCAAGAGTGCTAACTCATTTCATTCTCAAGCACAGCTCCACTGACTGGTCACTGGTAAGGGAATGCAGAATTCCATGTGCTCCTTGGATCCACCAGATTTGAAAATGCAGGCTGTTGTGCAGGACAGTACTGCCAACAACCAAAGAGGGGTCTTCAAGTGAACTTACAGAGCAGTCCTAAGCAGCTTTACCAGAATCATACTGAGATCTGTTCAATGGGGAGGGATGTGTGGCTTACCCACCAGGACTTTGTTCTTAGAACTGCACAGTTAGAGTTCAACATTAAGGTGATGGGCCACCAACTCAGTAGCCTTTCCTCACTAAGCTGAGTCTCGCCTAACTGTCAAAAATTCTCTATCACCAGTAACATTATAGCTGATACAGCTTTATCGCCTTGAAGCAATTAATGTACAACTTATGCATAGGTCCAAAGACGTTTCCGTGGTCATGTGGCCGGACAGCGCTGGCTCTTCGGCTTTGAAACGGAGATGAGCACTGCAACCCTAGAGTCGGACTCGACTGGCTTTCGAGCAAGGGAACCTTTACCTTTACTTTTATGCATAGGTGTAACTGATCATGACGTTTTTTCAATGTGTACATGCACATACTAGGAAGCTAAAATTATCTATGGCCAAGTATACACATAGCAACCCTCCCTCCCTTGCAAAACATGCAACCTATGTGTGTAATTATCTCAGCTGTGTTATCTCAGGGCACATAATTTATAATATGTACAGTAGCCCAAATGGGTTTATTTGACATGAGTTTTTGTAAGCAACACCTAACTTCATCCTATTATTGATAGCATTACTGAAATATCAACAGATTACACAGTACATGAAATTCTGAACCCTCCTGAGAATTGAATTTTTTTTTTAAAAAAAAAAAGACTGCAGTGGGGATTGATATTTTACTAGTGCAACATGAGCAAGGGCACTGGCTGCAGCTCAAATTTACATGCTTAACAGGATTAAAAGAGGGATCACGGGGAAGCTGAATTTTGGGGGGGGGGATCATGGCAAAAGTACACAAGTGCATCTTTCTTGAGCCTGGCAGAATGTCACTAATAAAGAACAACAAAAGTGACAGAGAAATGTTGACACCATATGTAGCCCAACTGGTGAACCAAAAGCCCAGATTTTATTGTGTAACAATAAGTGTCCACATGAAAAGAATGGAAGCAAAGCAAAATGTGATGGAACCTTATATTACACTACATTTTCATGTAGGCAGAACTCCCTTCACATGAGGGGATCCACTCAACAGAATACTATTTTCTTCTCCTCACCTCAGATGTATAGTATACGGCAAGAGGCCATGACTGGGAATAGGGGATCTATGTCCATCTCGTGTAGTTGACTTGGGTACCCTCTTGTAACAGAAAGGCAGGACATCCAGTTGACTAAATAAACTGCATTGCCATACAACTCTTTCTTTCTCACCTAGTGGAAGTCACTTGAATTTTTTCGTGGCCATTATAAATCCATCTGGAATTCATAAACAGCCTCACATATTGCTGGCATTAAACAGTGGTTAAGTGGTAGTGGTAATCATAACTAAAGTACAGTATCACTGATGGATGCACATCTCAGTTTTTGCAAGTTCACAGAACAATTGCTGCCTAACGGAATCCAAAGGCAAGGCCTGCCCAGTCATGAGGCAAGCTGTGGGCATTTCCCCCAAGAGGCAAATCTTGAAGAATCAAATGAGCAGAAGCAAACTCTGAACACATACACATGAAGCTCTGTCACTGCTGAGGCCAACAGAAGGAGGGGAGACAGGAGCTGGGTGCCCATCTTGTGCACTGGAATCCAGTTCCATCTATGAATCCTCTTCCTGCAGAACATTTGTGTGTTGCATTTGGTCATGTCTATTTGATCTCTGAGCCAATTTTGGGATGAAAAGCATATTGTTTCATACTTCAGGTGGGAGAAGTGCATCCTCTGCGTACAGTAATGGAGACACAGAGAAAAAAAGTAAGGCTGCGTAACCTTAAAGCTCTTAAATCTGTATCAGTTCTGCAAGATTTAAACCTGTATATAGCATGACATAATTTTCTTCAGCCACATCAAACACAATCCCATCTCTAATGTGGGAAAGTGCAGCACTCTTTAAAGAATGTCGGAGGAGGGGGAAAAAAATCCCAGGTAGCATGCAGAGGGCATTCCCGTACTCCCATAGGCCCCAACAGAGGCAACTACATTCATAACGTGGCACATAAATGTTTCTAATTATGTTTGAAAACAGTGATGTTCTTTGTTTCCTTCACTGCTCTGGATTGAATATTTAGAGGTCTACACTTCTGGTCTCCACCTTATCTACATTACAGGCATTTGATCATATGCTCTTGTCTCCTCCTTTAACCTAAACAGACCCTCCATTCTTTTGACCTCACTGGATTTTTTTTTTTTTTTGGTACAATGCAATCAGCATCCCTTTTCCTAGATGGCCCAATTCTTTCAGACTCTTCTCATTTGCAGTCATTCAAATTGCTTTTCTTTTAGACCTGTTCCAGTTTAAATGAGGGGTGATCAAAATTGGGCACAGTACTCCACATGAGACCTCACCAGCGCATTCTACAATGGTATTAATATTGTCCTGTGCCTACTTGAAATGTCATGTTTAATACATCCGGCTTCTTTGCAGCTGTATATCATTTTAGTGGCTCGTAGCCATATTGCAGCTGATTAAGATTTCCAATTCTTTCCTTTGCTGTCAGTTGTGCTGAAGTGTTTCTGGCTGATACCAAATGTGCTCCTCCTTTGCCCACAATTTCATTTCTGGGAAGGCAGCTCATGATGAGATCTTCTAAATTGGGTTGCTTCCAAAATGGTGAGGATTCTCCAGGTTACTTTCATTGATGCTGCTAATGCAAAGACAAGCACATCAGTGGAGGAGCTTCCCCACAAGGAAGCCTTCTGCCCACTACCTCCATCTTTTTTCCTGACTTTTCCCTACCATGTGTGCAATGACTCCACATTGGCTCTTGGGGATGTGATCATCACAAACTGCTGTGCTGACTCACTCCCCCCCCCCTTAGTTCTTTTCTTTGTGCATGCATACTATTGCAGTAGTGTTATAACTGTTCTATTAACATTTGTAATAGAAGTAGATGTAGCAACAGATTATTATTGTGCTATATTAATGTAACAATTGTTGCTTTAAAAAAAAACCTCTCCAAAAGTCCTCTGGTGGTGTGGCAGGAATAATATTACTAGGAAACTGGTGCCCACAAGAAGCTGGCAGCAGGAACATGGTGCTGATATTAGCAGGATCAGAGCAAGGCAGGAAGTCACACACAATTCCTTCCATATGGCACTTAGACCATATTCTTTCCAAAAAGATCCGAGCAAAGCAGGTTTGGGAAAGAAGTACTGAAAATGAAGGAAACCTGGAAACCACAACGTTATGGAACAGCTTAAACAAACAAACAAATAAATAAATACTCCAGTTTGGAAGCCAAAAAACTTCTCTGTGGAAGCAACCTTTGGGTTATTTGCAGATCTTCCCCAGGTCACAAATGAAAATATTGAACTGAATGTGACAAGCAGTAGCCTTTCAGGCTGTTTCCAGTTTCAGATCTCTCGCTCTTCCATTTTGCAAAGCCCTGTGTCTTCTTCTAGTACAACTAAAAGTACTATTAAAGTACTGTAGTAAAATACTACTAAAAGTATGAGTAAAACGTTCTGAGTGAGGCAAGTATAGTTGCATTGATTAAGGGAAAATGCCACTAGTGGCTAAAATTGACAATTCTGCACAAGGCTATTGCATACACCCATAAGAAGGCACTTCCATTTTTTGGTTTGGGGACTTCAGTGTGGGCCCCAAATGCTCCCAGTCACAAGAGTTTTGCTATTTTCAATGAGGTGGAAATGTGGCATATGCAGAGCCATCTCGTTTGTTCAAGAGTGGGGCAGCCCACAAACACAGAAGCTCCATGTGTATATCAGACCATATAGAGAGCTCTAGATTTGGATAGTATTCTATCAAATCCTAAAGATATGGCTGGCTTTCTAAACAGAGAGATATTTATTCAATTGCAACAAGTTTACAAATGGTATTAGACAAATTTGGATCAGCGGCATATACATGTTTTAAGCAAATTATTTAAATAAATAAGATTGGTGCATTACCAATTTACGAAAGTTTGTGGAAGATCACGATAAAGGTTATTTTGATCATGGTAGTTCTTTAATTTATCATAGTTGTTTGAACTATGGAATCCGTTATATGCAGACCGAACCTGCCTTTTAACTGCATAACATTCTGCATCTAAAGAAGATAGGGGATTGGACTTGGATGCTATTAAGAAAGGTGATTTGGCTAAAGAACCAATCAGGTCAATTAATTGACCATAATTGTCCAAAGCATGCACCAAAGAATTTGTCATCGACAAAATATGCTTTATGTTGGCAGTAACTTCAAGCTCTAAAAATGATGCTTATAGTACAACCTGGTTGGCGTATATTGACAAGAAAACCAATCAAATTGGCTTTTCCTTAGAATATTTTTATTCACTGGATGAAATTTCTATTTTCCAGATTATCAAACAGAGACTGAACTTCAAATGTTACATCCTGCACAATTTTGTATATTCTCTCAGGCTCAGTTGCCACGGAAGCTTGCTGGGTGACTTTGGGCCAGTCATTCTCTCTTGCATTGTAACCTACCTCGCAGACTTGTTGTGAAAGCCGGCATGGTGTCGTGGAGACCCAGATTCAGTGTCCCACTCTGCCACTGCCACTTGCTGGGTGACCTTGAGCCTGTCACACACTGTCAGCCTAATCTACTTCACACAGTTGTTGTGAAGAAAAATGGAGGACAGGAGAACGATGTAAGCCATTTTGGGTCCCCATTTGGGGAGAAAGCCAAGGTATAAATGAGGTAAATAAATAAAATTGTGAGGATAAAATGAAGGAGGGAAGAACCATTTTTGTAACTTACTTTGGGTCCACATTGGGGGAAAATGGGGGCGGGCGGATCTAAATTAAATAACAGAACTTAAAAGAAAAAGAAAATGGGACAAAACGGTGGCTCAATCAATGTATTGATAGTTTCGTTCCTATCATTCTGTGAACACCCACCTTTCAATTAGTGTCAAACTATTGGTCTTGTCACACGCTGGATGGAAGTCAGTGAAACAGAACAGACCTTCTTACAGATCACTCTGCAAGCCCTTCATCTTATAGGAAAGGGTGCTCTGTCTAAACTCTTGACACTGCAGTAGCTGATGTGCCCTTCAGTTCTGAACACCTCTCCTCTGCCATTCACTGGGTCTTTGAACTACTGCTTTTAAATGTGCTTGTTGAATTAATGAATAATATTGCCAGGTGTTAGAGCACATGAAGGAGTTACCAGCTACAGACCTAGGTTGATCCATGCTCATTTTTCATATGACTGGATATGTATTAGCATCAGATAAAAGGCCTGACTCATTCCCATGCCTTTAATTTAATGTTGAAATGACAGAAGTGGTGGGAGTCAGAAACTTTGAACGAATGCCCTATCTGATGTTTACAAGAACCTTGCATGGCAAATTGCTGCTCTAAAAATTACATTAATCGAGCCCATTGCTTCGATAATGAGCACTTACCTGTCAATAATAAGAGGACATGCTGATATGCCAGATTCCCTGATAAAACTATGAGTGTCTGTCCATGCATTCGAAAGTACAGTTAGAGGCAGGCAATGGCAAACCAACTCTGAAACGTCTCTTGCCTTAAAAAAACAAGTCTAGCTCACCACCTAGTGGTGCATAATGGTAAAAGAGCTAGAACTTTTGGCTGTCACACAATCTTAGGATCTCCTGGCTATACTACCCACACTGCCATACGATAATTGCTATTATATTATTATTACCTGAAAACAAGATACATTTAAAGCAGTTGTCTACCAAGCAGCAATGCACTACTGGTTTCATATAAACCAATAGGTAAGAGTTATAGTTGCTGTTTGTATGTTTGGCTTGAGACCTCGGGTCAATGAAGCTAATAAATGATATGGAATAGGTAAGAGTTGTCTATAACATCCTGCCAAGTGATAAGGTGATTTTCACTACACATCATCAGATGCAGATGTGTGATGAAATGGCAAGTGGTTTTCACAGTCTGAGGCCGGCCTTCCTAGGGAATTACAATCATGTCTGTAGTATGAATGGGAATATAAAGCTTTTTTTCTTTTGATTATTCATATTTTTCTGGTTTTATAGATTTTTCTCCTCAGTAAGATTTTTTTAGGATGTAATGAAAGCATATTAAATGGTAGGCCTTTTCCTTTGTAGTTTAGGGTATTTTTCCAGTTGATGCTAGCAGACAAGTCAATAACATTCTTTTGGTATAGAAGATAGGTATAAAGTACATGGTTTTTTAGTTGTTTAGGGTAAAACTTTGCAGTGTCTGGGTCAAAAAGGATTTTAGCTCTGTATCAGAGAAAAAACACCTTTGTTAGGGTATAGAGAATCCTTGGTCAATATTGGCCCCGGTCACACGGGCCGGATATCGTGGGGGGGAGGTGTGGCTAATTGCCCCAGCACAGTTTGATCCACGATTATGTGATCAAATGCGCCGGTGGCACACCACGGGTCCTTCCCTCAGCGTCGGTGGGTAAACGAGGGTGGTGATCACACGACAATCCTGCAGCGCAGCAAAGAAGCGGTGCGGCGCGATCACACCAGCAATGGCTAGGCAAAACTTCATGTATTTCTTGATTGTGCTCAGAAAGCAGTCAATTTTTGATGGGCTGTTTGGCCTAACTGTTTTTCAGTGATTGATTGCAATTAAACACTAAAACCTTCCTCCTCATTTTGACTTCATTTTTTTTGACTGGGATTCTATTTGTATAACAAGTCCCAGGTTACTTTTGCTTGATGATAATATTTACAGGCTGGGAACCAAACTGGCAGCCCTCTAATACCCTATATGCCTAGGCCACTCTCAAACATGCCTCCAAAGCTCTGCCCTTGAAAATATCGCAGAAACTGCCGCTGGAACAGAATGTAGATTGTTGTAGACTGCAAGGTCTGATATATTGCTTCAGTTCCTATGTCAAAATGTGTCATAGCTATGGCTTTCTACTTTTGAAGAATTATTTGTTTACCTATGACCAAGGCTCATAAGATCCATAATCTCTCTTTTCACAATGTTCCAGGAAGAGGGAATGTACCCGAATACTGCAGTAAATGGACTAAGATCGAGTGCACATTCTAGTGTAAATTTGATACTTATGCTATGGGTATGTCCAATTATCATGCCATTTTAGTTACTTCTAAGTTACTTCTAGGCTGCTTACTTCTTCAACACCTATCCAAGTCTGATAACCCCAATTTAAGGAATCTACTAGGTGCTTAATAGCTGCAGAGAATAATAGTAATCTAAGATCTACAATCTAAGATCCAGGGGTCATTTTCTGCAGGAGCACACAGGAGCGGAGCTCCGGCAGTAAAGAGCCCAGGGGGCGGGCACATGCAACAAACCCCACCCCCTGCTCCCAGCAGCCCTCAGTCAGAGCAAGAAGCAGACAGGTAAGTTGCAGAGCGCCCCCCTGCCCAAAACAGTCCAGTGGCACCTTTAAGACCCAGTTTTATTCAGGCACAAGCTCTCCCTCCTCTGCGAGGACAGATCTGCACAGTCCCCCCCCTCAATAGCTAGCAATCCAAAACAATGCTAATGAGCTCCCGCACCTCTTTTTCTAGGAAATGACCGCTGCTAAGATCTAAAGGCCCATGCTATCCTGATCTCATCAGATATCAGAAGCTAAGCATGGTCAGCCATGATTAGTAGTTGGATGGGAGACCACCAAGGAATACCAGGGTCACTACACAGAAACAGGCGATGGCAAGCCACCACTGAATGTCTCTAGCCTTGAAACCCTATGGGGTCACCATAAGTCAGCTGCATGCTTTTCACCACCAAGGTCTAAAGAAGTTTGTTTAACATACAGCGTTTCTTGCCACATTGTTTTCTGAATTTGGATAGTGAGCAGCATATTCCAACTGTGCTGTAGTTCCTAAATTATAGGATTAGGTTTCAAATAGGCACATCAAGATTTGTGTGCTTTGGATGATGATTCTCTTGTTGTCAACAAAGGCAATATGGCAGGGTGATCTGAAGCCGTAAGTACATCTGGGCCAAATCTGGTACAAAGGCAATGGATTGACTGCATATAGTGCCAATGACTTGAGGGGGGAAGATTCTATTCCAGTTGTAAATCTTTAAAAAGGTTTAATAACCTCATCATTTTTAACAGCCGTATTAACAAAATGATACCAGACTTGGCCCAGTGTCTACCATATGATGGACTGGGATTCAGTTTTAATATCTGGGCTGGGCCACAGTGTCATATGTACATGTGTAAATCATTCAGGTTTCCAGGCTAGGTCCACCATTTCCCCCAAAGTACTGTTAGACACGTAATCCCTTCCTCAAACAAGGTCATCCCATGCAGGGCCAGCCCCAGGTATTCTGCACACTAGGCAAGGACATCTCCTGGTGCCCCCCATGCACCCCCCCATTTCTGGCAACCCCCTTCTTGCGCCCCCACAGCCGCCTGGATCCGTCCCTCCCTCCCTACCAGCAGCCCCATTTCCACGCCTCTTTCAGAGGTCAGCCCCGAGGAGACTCACCCACAAGGTCGCCACCGGAGAGGTCACCGCTGGAGACCCACCCGCAAGGGATGCCCCCCGGTCCCAGTGCCCAGTGCCCACTCAATGGTAATTTTTGCACTATTCTGCTTGCCACTAGTGGCAGTGGGGGTTTGAGGCTTTCACTGGGAGGTCTGCCACTATAGCAGAAGACTTGGCAACCCTACTTCTCACACTAAAAGTTGTTTGGCCTTGGAAAACCAAAATCTTCTGGAACAGAAGTCTGGGAAACTATTGTTTTCTCTCTCAGCATGCCACCAGACACTTTGTTGTTAAGCATACTGTTCTAGAGAAGAATAAAGAACCCCCAGAACTTCACTGGTCATCAATGGCACCAAAAAGTCATCCTGTGGTAAGTGACTCTGACCTACTACTCACTACTGTACAGCTTGTTATATTATTTGCTTCCTACATAGGAAACAAAAGTACCACGAAAAAAGTCTCCAAAGTACCACCAAAAAAGTGAACTCCCATTCTGCATGAAAGCACTTATAGGCTAATACAGTGGACAGGACTGCAGCAAATGCCCCCCCCCCATACTGTGCCAACCCCTTCTCATCGCAACATTAACAACTGAATGGAGAAAGAAAGCTTGGCCAACCCTTCATAGGGGAAAAAAATCTATGTTTAAAAACATCTTCCCTCTTCGTTGGTAAACACAGTGCCTACTAATATATATTGAGAAAATTAGTGTTTTCATGCAATGTTTTATGGTACATTACCTAAACTCAATAAGAAACTTACACTCTGTGTTTCATTGCTAGCAGTGGATCACAATGTTTCACCACCAACTATGGGTGTCACAGCAATGATTTGACAGGCAATAAAAAGAGAATAAAGCTCTTTGGTGCAATTTTTATAGTCTGTTCTCCACAGTTTCATTCACTGAAGTGGAAGAAATGAAGATGTACTGCCTAACCAGTATGTTTACATGCATCTAACTAGATATTTTCCCCTCAAAGATTAATTGGATTACTTATATAAATAAAGATGCCTCTGCAGCAGTAACCAGTTGGAAGGAGCTTAGGAAACAGAGCCACCTTATTCATAGATAATTTTGTATTAACAATATCAACACAGAGGTGGGGGAATCTTTCCTGTAATTTCTCCCCTTTTTAACACTGTTTGCATGGCATTCAAGTTCATTAGAGAACGTATGCACAAAAGATCTGTCAGAATAAACTAAGAACTGCCGGGTCACCTGTTGCCCATTTGCAAGTCTCTTGCAGGTCATGCATTGTGTTGTTGCAGCATCACACAGTATTCATTCTTAAAGCTGCAGATTAGGGGTCAGATATGGAATGTTCAAAACAAATGCAAGGAAACGAAAGGTTCATTTGGATGAGAGGAAATTCTCACACAGTTTCTAGGGGAAACAATGGCAGTATGAGGAAAATATGGGTGGGAATACAATATGCTTGGAATTAAAAAGGGCTGAGGTCTAGAGAAATAATGGGACTAGGCTAAGACAGCAAGAATAAGACAATGGGGGCTTCAAAAGATGAAGTGCTTTTGGTGGAAAAGGTTCTAGACAGCTCAAGAAGTTTGAAGTTTTGGTTATACCAACTTTTTCATACCATCTAGTGGTATTAGTTTGCTGTTCACACTTGTGTCCTTTCAATTAGGCTCATACTTCACTGAGTAAGAGAAGAGAAAGTAAATAACAAAGAAGGAGGGGAGCAAATGAGAACAGAAGGAAGAGGATTTACAATAATAAGTTCAGACGGTAATGGGTAAGTAAACTCAGGTCATGATCCAGCACTGAAGCAATCTTACTTTTTCTTTTCCCCACCCCATGCAAAGTAATTGGGGGGGAAAGTGTCTGCATATTTTCCTTTGTATCTCTGTAAGGAAAGGGTGCCATCCGAAGCACAGTTATATTCTTCTAAGCACATTGACCCTTTCTGCACTAACAGTTCACTTTAGCTTACTCTGGAGAATTCGAGCAGTCGAGCCCTTAAGGTTAACTTCACATTTTGTGTCCCTGCCCTCTGCACTATTCTTTTTTCTCCATGAAATGTATCCAGTTCGGACCGTGTGGCCGGCTTGGGCTCTACACGGTCAAGCGCAAACATCGAGCTTCGCTCAAGGAAGCAATAAACTAAGCGGATCCTAGCCTGCACCTATCAGAGGGCTAGGTTCCCGGCTGAGAGCCTATGGAACTCTCAGTCACTGTAAATAACCTATTGTGATATGGGGGTGTGTTCTGGGTGGTGGTTTCACGGGAAATATAAGCCGGCCTGCGAGCTGTCTAAGGTTGTCTTGTTCCTCACTATATAAAGCAAATTAGCTGAAATCACTCGCCTATCTGTGTACTTTTCACTGGCGCCGAGGATGGGATTCATCTCCCCCTGAACAGAGACCACGTCCCGAGCATTGCATTGAGTCTCCGCACCGAGATCACCGCATGCCGCTTCGCCTAGTGCCGCATCCCGGTTGCCGCTCACCACATCACTCACCCGCTCCGAGCATCGCACCACTGACCCCGAGAGCAGCACCACACCGCTTCTCAACAACAATCACTGCCACAGTTCCCGCCGTTCGCATCCTCATGGAATCGTAAGATGGCTGCCACATCTGAGAGCCTCCCTGCCTTCAACATCTTCCAACCCTTGCAGTGGAAAACCTGGCTGGAGACTTTCGAGAGCCACTTCACCATCCACAATGTCACCGACCCAGGTAAGAAGAAGGCGTACCTTCTCCGGCACTGTGGTATGGAGGCCCACCTTCTACTGAAGGACCTGATAGCGCCCCGGCTGACCAAAGACGAGTCTTACAACTCTTTGGTCATGGCGCTGACCAACCACCTGGCTCCCAAACTGACTAGAGAAATATAAGCTGGCCTGCGAGCCGGCTAAGGTTGTCTTGTTCCTCACTAAATAAAGTAAATTAGCTGAAATCACTCGCCTATCTGCGTACTTTTCACTGGCGACGAGGATGGGATTCATCTCCCCCTGAACAGAGACCACGTCCCGAGCATTCCTCATGGAATCGTAAGATGGCTGCCGCATCTGAGAGCCTCCGGATCTTGACAAGGCGATCCGGGAGGCCACTGCGTATGAGAAGGTCCACCAAGACCGCCATGCCAAGGCGGTCCACCGCACACAAGCAACAGTAGGTTCCGATGCCTTGGACGAGGAAGAGGTTCTACAGGTCCTGGGTAAGAAGAAGGCGTACCTTCTCTGACACTGTGGGATGGAGGCCCATCTCCTACTGACCAAAGATGACTCTTACACCTCTTTGGTCAAGGCACTCTCATGCCGGTCATGCCGCTTCAGGAACGCCGTCTGCAGAACGTGCAACAAATTGGGGCACATCTCCCTGGTCTGCCGCTCAAAGGAACAGTGCCAGAAGATGTCCACCCACCAGACCATGCCAGACCAGCACACCAACCTCCACACCCTCTCGGACCACCACCAGCAACACCTGGCATGTAACTTGCCCCCCGATAGCCCCATCAAAATGCATTGGGTTGTCGTTTTCCATTATCTCCGTGAAGATGCTTTGCAAGCTGTGTCCTCCAGGGGGACCCCACCTTCAAAAGCCATGGGGTCTGCACATGAGCAACCGTAGGTTCCGACGCCTTGGACGAGGAAGAGGTTCTACAGGTCCGCCATCAGTTGTCTCAGCGCTCTTATCAGTCAGCATTCCACTCGGGCAAGATGTCCTCAGCTCCCTCTTCTCAGTGTGCCAGCTGCGGAGAAGAACATGAGCGCCGGTCGTGCCGCTTCAGGAACGCCGTCTGCAGAATGTGCAACAAATTGGGGCACATCTCCCTGGTCTGCCGCTCAAAGGAACAGTGCCAGAAGATGTCCACCCACCAGACCATGCCAGACCAGCACACCAACCTCCACACCCTCTCGGCCCACCACCAGCAACACCTGGCATGTAACTTGCCCCCCGATAGCCCCAACAAAATGCATTGGGTTGTCGTTTTCCATTATCTCCGTGAAGATGCTTTGCAAGCTGTGTCCTCCAGGGGGACCCCACCTTCAAAAGCCATGGGGTTTCACCTTGCGGGACTTTAAGAAGAACCCCATGGCGGTACTGGGCTGGGGCAAGTTCCAGGTGTGATTCCAAGACTTTAACTGGCCCCTAGACCTGCTGGTGGTGGATGGGCGGCTCTCCAGTCTACTGGGACTCTCTTGGTTTGGGCCTCTGGGTTTGTCACTCACGGGGGTTAACCAGGTCCGGTCACAAGGGTTTGAGTCTGTGTGCGCTGAATTTCCCTGTGTATTCGATGGCACCCTTGGACGGTTTTCTGGGGCCCCCATCTTGCTAGACCTCAACCCCGCTGTCCGCCCTATCCGGATTAAGGCCAGGCTACCTCTGATTGCAATGAAGCCTAAGATAGAGGCTGAGCTAAACTGCCTGGTGGAACAAGGGGTGCTGGAACCAGTCGCGTCCGCATGGTGGGAGACCCCTATTGTCACCCCGGTAAAGCCAAATGGGGATGTGCACATTTGTGCGGATTACAAATGCACACTTAACAAAGCCGTACAAGCACATGCTTATCCGGTACCAGTGGTTAGCCATGTGTTGGCTGCTCTGGCAGGGGCCCAGGTTTTTGGCAAATTGGACTTGGCTCGTGGAGATGCTTCGCAAGCTGTGTCCTCAGGGGGGACCCCACCTTCAAAAGCCATGGGGTTTCATCTTGCGGGACTTTAATAAGAACCCTGTGATGGTACTGGGCTGGGGCAAGTTCCAGGTGTGATTCCAAGACTTTAACGGGCCCCTAGACCTGCTGGTGGTGGATGGGCGGCTCTCCAGTCTACTGGGACTCTCTTGGTTTGGGCCTCTGGGTTTGTCACTCACGGGGGTTAACCAGGTCCGGTCACAAGGGTTTGAGTCTGTGTGCGCTGAATTTCCCTGTGTATTCGATGGCACCCTTGGACGGTTTTCTGGGGCCCCCATCTTGCTAGACCTCAACCCCGCTGTCCGCCCTATCCGGATTAAGGCCAGGCTACCTCTGATTGCAATGAAGCCTAAGATAGAGGCTGAGCTAGACCGCCTGGTGGAACAAGGGGTGCTGGAACCAGTCGCGTCCGCATGGTGGGAGACCCCTATTGTCACCCTGGTAAAGCCAAATGGGGACGTGCACATTTGTGCGGATTACAAATGCACACTTAACAAAGCCGTACAAGCACATGCTTATCTGGTACCAGTGGTTAGCCATGTGTTGGCTGCTCTGGCAGGGGCCCAGGTTTTGGGCAAATTGGACTTGGCTCAGGCGTATCAACAGTTGCCGGTTGACGCCGCCACCGCCGAGGCCCAAACGATCACCACGCATAAGGGTGCTTTTAAGGTACACCGCCGACGGACGCTGCCGCTGGACCCTGAGGACTTTGAAACCCTGGACACCCCAGAAACCACAACACCACCACAAATGTCAACCTCGCCAGCGACGCCTGCCACAGAGCCCGTGCCCTTCCCCGCGGGCGCACCCAAGGACAACCTCCCAGCTGCATATGGAACGCTGGAACTGAGGCCCACGGCACCAACCCTGTCCAGCACTCCGCCGGGTGCATCGGCGGTGGAGCCAGCCCCAGTCGCCGAGCTGCGCTGCTCTAACCGCACCAGGAAAGCACCGGCACACCTCAAGGACTTTATCTGTGGGTGTGTTGCAGACCAAGGGGGGAGGGGTATAATGCATCCAGTTCGGACTGTGTGGCCGGCTTGGGCTCCACGTGGTCAAGTGCAAACGTCAAGCTTCGCTCAAGAAACAAAGAACTAAGTGGATCCTAGCCAGCACCTATCAGAGGGCTAGGTTCCCAGCCAAGAGCCTATGGAACTCTCAGCCACTGTAAATAACCTATTGTGATGTGGGTGTGTGTGTTCTGGGTGGTGGTTTCATGGGGAATATAATCCGGCCTGTGAGCCGGCTAACGTTGTCTTGTTCCTCACTAAATAAAGTATGTTAGCTGAAATCACTCGCCTATCTACGTACTTTTCACACCAGTTTATTTTTGTGTATGCATTCTGCATCTACAACCCAAACCCACACTTTTTGCTTGATTGTGGTTAACATCATTTGTGATCTGTGGAGGGGGCATCCAATTTTCACCGACTTGGCCAAGTGCATAAGCAAGGGAATGGGGCACACTGCACCCTCCCCTTTCTCTCCTTTCCTCTCCTCCCTGATCTCCCACCCCTTTTGGCTAGCTGCCACTGGGCTACCCAGGCATGTATGACCCATAGAGGGATGCAAGCTCAGCGGCTGGCTGGCTGGTCTGTCTGGATGGGTCATCCCAAGGCTTTTAATTTTGTTTCCAATGGGCAATTCTGTCATTCCTTTTATTACATCCCTCTCCAAGTTTTGTGCAGACTGGCTCTGGGGGAGGTGGAAAAGATCCCTCCCTAGGGTCCAATGTGCAGAGGGGGGGGGAGGAGTGTGTCACACTAGTTATTTATTTATTTGATTTGTACCCCGCCCTCCCCACCGAAGCAGGCTCAGGGCGGCTGCCCCCTCTGCAAGCTAGAAGCATCAAACTCCCAGAGGACCTCCCCAGGCTGCCCCTCTACCTGCCCTCCAAGTTGTGTGCAGATTGGCTCTGGGGAAGGGGAAAAAGATTCCTCCCTAGGGTCCAATGCGCAGAGGGGGGAGGAGTGTGTCCAATACTGCCCTGCAAGCTAGAAGTGTCAAACTCCCAGAGGACCTCCCCAGGCTGCCCCTCTCCCTGCCCTCCAAGTTGTGGGCTAGGTGAAAATTAAATAGAAGCAGAAATAGGGATGGGGGAATGGGCGGAGATGACTTAAGCCATGTCAAGTAGTCTGCTTATTATTCCCTCTGAATCGGAAGTGGAAGAGGCAAAGGGTCCGATCCAAAACCACATTCACATTCCCCGGGGCAACGCCATCAAGACTGCGAAGTCAATGCTGAATGGCCATAAAACGACATAGAAGCTCCAAAATAACCCAATGCACAAAGAAAGTGAAAGCGAGAGCTGGAACTAGAGATGGGAGCTCACTCCATCATACAGCACCCGGGTCTCGAACTGCTGAACTACTGACCTTCCACAGCCTGCAGTTCAGCATCTTAACCACTAGCGCCACCGCAGCTCCTTGTAAGTTACATACTTGCCACAAAAAAGCCTGAAATTCAAAGAGGGCATATTTCTTGGGGCATTGCCTCATATGTCTTCTATTGATATGGGCCTGTCTGAACTCTTTGCATTCTAAAATTGCATTAAACCAGAGCAGCTAAGGAATATGTCGTCAAATGCTTTGGCAGAAAGTTATCCACTGAAGATTAGCGCTCTTCCCTGTTAGCATCTTTTTATGTCTTTATATTTTATGTCCTTATAGCATATTTCATTTAATTAGCCAACCATTAAGAGAAAATTGGTACAAGATGTTTTATCAATGGTACATCACCCCGAAAGATATTGAAAAGATGGACAAGAATTACAAAGAGGCTTGCTGGAAATGTAAAGAAGTAGATGGCACTTTTTATCATATGTGGTGGACTTGCATCAAGATGAAAAGATACTTGAAAAATATACATGAAGAGATTCAAAATATTTTAAAAACCAAATTCTGGTGAAACCAGACACTATGTTACTGGGAATCCTACCAGCCTCACAAGACCTACTTATACTCATACTGCCAGCTGCCATAGTAATATTTGCAATGAAATGGAAAACAGAAGACTGTCCTGCAACAGAGATCTGGAAAGAAAAACTAGCTGAGTATGCAACATTGGCAAAGCTAACGAATTATATAAACAAAAGACCACTGAAAGAATTTCAGCAGAAATGGCAAGCTTATTACTCATATTATGGGAATAGCTAATTTTTTGACTTTTGAAATTATCTGAATATCATATTAAAGGTGAAGATATTGATTATAGTTTTAATATTTTAATTTGTATTCCAGTAGTATCTAAATATCTAGTAAGAATAAAAATTAGATTTAGACAAACAAAACAGGTTTTAGTGTAGAATTTGGAGTACTATGTGCAGTTCTGGTCACCACACCTTAAAAAGGATATTGTAGCTTTGGAAAAAGTGCAGAAAAGGGCAACTAGAATGATAAAAGGGTTGGAACACTTTCCCTATGAAGAAAGGTTAAAGCGCTTAGGGCTCTTTAGCTTGGAGAAACAACGACTGAGGGGTGACATGATTGAGGTTTATAAGATTATGCATGGGAAAGAGCATGTAGAGAAAGAGGTACTTTCTCCCTTTCTCACAATACAAGAACTCGTGGGCACTCCATGAAACTGCTGAGCGGTCGGGTTAGAACGGATAAAAGGAAGTACTTCTTCACCCAAAGAGTGATTAACACATGGAATTCACTGCCACAGGAAGTGGTGGCGGCTACAAGCATGGACGGCTTCAAAAGGGAATTAGATAAGCACAAGGGGCGGACCCGCGATACTCGTGGGGGGGAGGCAGAGGAGGAAGCAGCAGGAGGAGGTAAGTA
>NW_015172568.1:333049-333283 GCF_001447785.1 Gekko japonicus
CCCCCCCATCCCGGCTCCTCGCTGCTCTCCCCCCATTGCCTCTACCCCCGGGTCCTCGCTGGTCTTCCCCCCCATCCCGGCACCGAAGCGAGGGCCGAGCGGTTTGCCGCTCGGCCCTCGCTGCTCTCCCCTCCCTCCACCCCCTCGCTGCTCTCTTCCCCTCCCCCTCCGCGGCGGCAAGAGGCTGGCTGCAGAGCGTTCCCTGCGCATGCGCAGGGGACGCTCTGTCAGTTT